>NC_057796.1:464004216-464021021 GCF_018294505.1 Triticum aestivum
TGGTGTGGAGAGCTGGATGAACAGTAGACGGTGGAGGGGTGCCCGTGGAGGGGTGGTTAAACAGTAGCCGGTGGAGTAGCGCGCGGTGGAGGCTGGATGAACAGGAGCCCGTGTAGGCTGGAGGAGGCCGACGGTGGAGATGAACAGTATCCCGTGGAGTCCCGTTTTGCGGTCACCACACCCCTCCCGATCAACAGGACCCCCGTTTCGACCATAGCGCTCCAACACAAGTCCGTTTCCTCCGTTTTGCGGTACGCCACACCCCTCCCGATCAACAGGACCCCCGTTTCGACCGTAGGAGGTCCGTTTCCTCCGTTTTGCGGTACACCAGACCCCTCCCAATGAACAGGATCCTGTTTTGAACGTGGCCGGTTGAACACAAGGCCGTTTCCTCCGTTTTGCGGTACACCAGGCCTCGTTTCCATCGCCTGTTCCGTCCAAGCCCTCCCGATGAACACGACCACACATTCCATTCCGACCCAGCCGGTTGGCTCCCACGCGTTCCGTTGCCTCCCGATGAACACGACGCATTCCGTTGCCTCCCCATGAACATGACGACGACGCTGTTTCTCCGTTCCGACCCAGCCATGTACACGAGCCCTGGCCGTACGTATGCGCGAGTAGGCGTTCGAGACCCTGCCCGTATGTACGTACGTGGCCGTATTTTCTTTCTTGCACCCTGGCCATTGTACGTACGTGTACATGCTACGTGCGCACCTCTACTACGACACGTACGCGTCTCTACTACGACATGTGCGCGCCTCTACATCGACCAGTATATATGTACGTACACGTTCGCGACCAGAATGACAACGCTACGTACGCTTCGACCAGGTGGGTCCCGACTGTCAGGCACTTCCTTGCCTACGAAGATGTAGCTGGTGGGTCCCAGCAATCAGGGGGGCGAATCGTTTTATTTTTTTTGCCCGGACGCACTTCCTTGCATGCGAAGGTGTAGCTGCTGGGTCCCAGCAGTCAGGGGGGAATCGTTTTGTCTTTTTTGCCCGGACGCACTTCCTTGCGTGCGAAGATGTAGCTGGTGGGTCCCAGCAGTCAGGGGGGCGAATCATTTTTTTCGGACGCACTTCCTTGCGTGCGAAGATGTAGCTGGTGGGTCCGAGCAGTCAGGGGGGCGAATCGTTTTTTTTCGGACGCACTTCCTTGCGTGCGAAGATGTAGCTAGTGGGTCCCAGCAGTCAGGGGAAACGTTTTTTTCATGAAATATGGTGGCCCGTCCGGTGGGTCCCCGCTGTCAGGTGGAGGAATAATTATTTTGCGCGTAATAAGGAGGCACTTCCTTGCTGCGGCCATGGACCCAGCTGTCAGCCTCTCCACGTACAGTCCACGTCCGATGGAAGCCATTCCTTGACCACGTTGACCATGCCGCGCCAAGAGCACCAGGGCAGTGGACGACGGCGAGGCCTAGGAAGGGGACGACGTAGAGCCGGGGAAGATGCAGTAGTGGATGCCCACGCGTAGAGGAGTATGAGGGTTCAGTCGTTCGGCTGCGGTGTGAGGCTGCCGTCGCCGCAGAATAACAGGGGGTGTGGGTGCGTAGAGGGATGGCCTGGCCAGCGGTGGGAGTAGTAGGGGACGGTGAGGCCTCCGCGGCATCACAGCCGGCCACGGGCGGCAGGAGCAGGCGGCACGACCGGCGCTGCTTTGGGCAGCTGGAGCAAGAAGACCAGAGGTTGAAGAAGCACTACGGCCGTTGGATGGACATCGTACGGTCATAGGAGCTAGAATCGTTCATATATTGACTAAAGTTGACAAAGGCCTCCGTCCCAGTCAACTTAGTAGGCCCACAAGTCAGCCTCCCACCAAGGTGGGTCCCAGCTAGCAGGGGGTATTCATTTTTGTGCGTAATAAGGAGGCACTTCCGGTGGGTCCGAGCTGACAGCGGGGGGAACATTTTTTTCGCGAAATACGGTGGCCCGTCCTGTGGGTCCCAGCAGTCAGGGGGAAACGTTTTTTCTTTCGCGAAATACTGGTGGCCCGTCCGGTGGGTCCCTGCTGTCAGGTGGAGGAATAATTATTTTCCGCATAATAAGGAGGCACTTCCTTGCGGCTGCCGTGGACCCAGCTGTCAGCCTCTCCACGTACAGTACTCTTCCGATGGAAGTCGGTCGTTGACCACATTGACCACGCCGCGCCAAGAGTACCACGGCGGTGGACGACGGCGAGGCCTAGGAAGGGGACGGCACAGAGCCGGGGAAGACGCGGTAGTGGAAGCCCGCACGGAGAGGAGTACGAGGGTTCACCGGTTCGGCTGCGGTGTGAGGCTGTCGTCGCCGCAGAATAACAGGGGGTGTGGGTGAGTAGAGGGATGCCCTGGCCAGCGGTGGGAGTAGTAGGGGGCGCTGAGGCCTGCGTGGCAGCACAGCCGGCCACGGGAGGCGGGAGTAGGCGGTCCCGCCGGCGCTGCTTTGGCGACTGGAGCAAGAAGATCAGAGATTGAAGAAACACGACGGCCATTGGATTGACATCCAACGGTTACGTTTGGTAGAATCATTTGTTGACGTATATAATAACTAAAAAAATCTTGCATACGCGTCAACTAAACAGGCCCACAAGTCAGACCACTCCCTCTTTTTAATAATTTATATATAGCTCATGGCAACTTCTTATGCAATTTATTGCAGTCGTTTTTTTGGTTGGCCAGGGCCAATTTCGCATATTTCTGTGGGTTCCAAACTATTTTTAATACCGAAATGTCGAGCCAGATTTAAAGTACTTTGAAGATATATTTAAATTAGGTTAATGCCTAGTGAAATGGGAATCTGAAAATGTGAAAAAAAAATCAGAAATTATAAAGTAATTGCCAATTTGTCATCTGTTTTTATATTTACAAACCATTTCATATTACTTTCAAGATTTGCAGGCGTCTTGAAAGAGTTGCAGCCCATCAGGGCGTAGAAAAATAAGTAGGCCTGGATTGGGTATTCTTCAAAAAAATAAACTGGGCTCATTTTCACAAAGAAAAAATAGCTGGGCTGGTCACATGGTGAACATAAAATATAAGCCTGGGCTAGGCGGGCCACAGCCCAGTTCAAACCCTGCTCCGTCTCAACAATACCAAACAAAAAAAACATACTGCTCGAGTAGCTACGTCCTAGGTGTCAGCCGATCTTGTGTTGTTCTCTTGTCTATTGACTATATACGCTCACAATGTCGTGGGTCCCAGATGTCAGGAAAACACTAGGAGGAAGTATTTTATTTTTCCATACGCTGACGTGGTGGGCCCCTACTGTCATCCTCTCCACGTACTTCTGCCGATTCCTGTTGTTTGTTGACCATGTTGACAACGGGAGAGGGTGGCGCCGCGGCGAGCGCACCAAAGCGCGCGGAGGACGTCGGCGTTAACGATTTAGGAGACGGTGGGGCGGCGATGCGTGCGCTGAGGCGCAGCCAGCAGTGGGAGGCGGAAGCAGGCGGCCCTGCCGGCGCTGGTTTGGTTTTGGCGGCTGGAGGAAGACAGGACTGAAGAAACACGACAGACTGTAAAAGCAGCAGGAGTACTTAACAACCTTAACTGAAACCAGTAGGGGCACTGAACAACCAAAGCTGAAAGCAGTATGAGTACTTATACAGGTTCAACCGTACAAAGCACGCCTCGAACAGTGCTACTTTGCCTACAGTTAACCAAGGGTGAGGCCGCCAAGCCCCAGGACAAGGCCCAGGCGCCACCCCGCGCATCCACAACCTTCTGAAAGCGGTTTCATCTTGCAACGTGGTCAATAAACAGGATATTCGCTTTAGAGCCATGGAAAAGCATGAACATAATCTTCTGTCCTATTCTCCAAGATGGACGGGCCTTCATTATTTGAGACCACCCATGAATAAGTATCTTTTCACCTCCAAGGGGAATTGAGTAGGTCGACATAAACATCATGTTGTGACCAAGCGCATGTCTGACCAGACCATGGTCAGGCATCTGTATAGGAACAATAGAACTCGACAGTTCCTGTTTCAAGAAGATCACAAGTGTAAAACTGTGTATAAGCAATAGTTTATGAACAACATATATAACAGAAAACAGCTCGTACCATAAGTTTCTCGACACAGTTGGACCTGTTCAACGAGTGCAGCAGTGGCACACATATCCCACGTGGCCTTCCACCATTGAAACGCCCCACAAGGACCTCAAGACGATCAATAAAGTGTAGGAACTTGTGGATGTCGATCCAGTCAACTTCAGTGCCATTAGTAACAACCGAGTTATTACAGAGTAACAAACGAGCAGACTGCTTAACTATGAAAAAACCTACACGTGCCACCAATTATAAGAAAATATTAGTTAGAAGTAGCATCTTCGTGAGAGATTCGTTGCTACTTCTAAAGTTAAATTGTGATTAGTTAGACAAAATAGGTGGATTAAGAAGTAATCGAGGCAACAAGCAAGAACCAGATACAAAACTAACATGGATGAACAATTGGAACGACATCGGGGTGGAAGATCGCAGTGAAGATGAGACCAGGTTCTGCTATTTCCATCAACATTCGTGCGCCAACTTTCAGTCCGTAACACTTGAGAAAGTTTATCCAAGTTCAGCCATAAAAAAAGCAGCGATCTTCTTGGTTCATGAACCCAACACGGAACTTATATCCATGGCTTGTCTTCACTGTGACCATTAAACTAGTGTATTAAGTTATGGCAAGGCCGAGCATCTTGAGTACATGTGTTCTGGCAGAGAAAATAATACACTGCAGGAAAAATAATATGAGAACATAGCATGTTCAAAAAAAACCCACCCTCCTGGATAGAAAAGAGGATTCTAGGAACATACTGTGCGCGTTTCAAAATGCTGTGTTAGGATGAGAAGGAACAAGTGTGGCGTCTCGCCGAGGGTGCAGAAACCTGTAGGGTACTCGCACTTTGGGCACTGCAAATGAAACACACTAGATTCAGTAGGAAGAAAAATGCATCAACGGCGGCGGCTGCCATCCTAGGATTACCTGCGACCAAGGGACTTGGATTTATCGGGGATGGATGAAGAATTCGTACCTGGTTCTCCAGGAGAAAACCCTATGCAAGCGCCGAGAGGGGGTTTTCTCTGAACAAGCAGACGAGGGAGAAGGGGATTCAGGCCCAGTGAAATATTGCCGCTTCGTCCGTCCAGCTTACTTCTAAAGCTGGAAAGGGGGGTTGTGATTTGACGACTCACTGGGCATTACTGCGGTGCTACGACCGGGGTGTGTCTACCGTGAAGTTGTGCACTCTAATTTGTGCATATGGCACGTGGACCCCGTTGCCGGTTGCCCCACATATCAGCGAAAGGAAGTAGAAAGACAAGAGTAACTAGTTACACATAAATATATTTTTTGACAGAGAGATACTCCCTCTGTAAAGAAATATACAAATCTTTTATATCACAGGCTCACCTTGCTGAGAAATATACTCCCTCTGCAACGCACGGGCATTATGGGGGTTCAGCTGAGAATATAATACTCAGATAGGCTCACGGTTCTGGACTTTGGGCCGCAGGCCGACCCTGCATGTTTGGGGGCCCATGTGTTCTACCTCAGCGCCTTTCATATTGCAAGTGATCGGTACGGCGCTGGTTTTAGATGCTGTCGCGAGGCGAATACACAAAATTGAATAAAGCACGACAGCTGTTGGAATGAAATCGAACGACAGTTCCTAACCAGCAATCAGAGTTGCAATTCTATCAATGATATACCATGTGATAAATAATACTGTCGTACTGCTTATACACACAGGACATTTGTTTCACCATGCCAGATTATTACATCAAAATCTCTCGGAGGATAGATCAGTTCGGCAGTTGCGTGATGCTACTGAACAAATTTCAAAGTTGATTTGGACCAGCTCTCCTTGCCAAGAAAGTTCGATTTTGACATCATCCCCTACTGCAAGATATGATTTAGATTTGAACCTTGACCATCCTTTAGCATCAATCATCATGCGACCATCCTTTGTACTTACGGTATATTGAGCAGGTTCATTCACACCAAGGCTGCGCATGGTAAGAGAAACTTGGCCGCGGTCGCCCGGATTGTTGAACGACTCCCTCGTTGCTCTAGGAATTCTCTGTTTGCAAACAAGAAGACATACCCAAACAGTTAGATCAACACAGTGAATCATGTGAAACAACATGGAAAGAAAAAAGAACGAAGCACTTGGGCGGCAATGCTTACCAAGAAGGTGGACATGTCGGTTTTTGTAAGGACTTTGGTATATGAAGTGCGAACTGCAGCCCAGTCTGTTGCCGGTGCAACTGCACGGGCTGGAGCAGATGCAAGTGCAAGTGTTGGTGCAGGTGCCGAAGCCGCTGCTGCTGCCGGAGATGGTGCCCCTTGTAGAGCTGGTGCCGGTGTCGATGCCCGATCCTCCGGTAGATCAGACTGATCCGCTGACGCGGTCGGTGCCCAATCCTCAGCTGGATCAGACTGAGCTGCTGCCGCTGTCAGTGCTAGAGCAACTGCCGGTGCTCGATCTGTGTGAGACAGCGGCGATCGTGTCTGGTCTGCTATGATCAGCTTTCTAACTTGACTAGGATCCGTGACCGTGATCCCGTTTTTTTCTTCATTTCTTTTAAACGCGAGAAGGACTAATTGTGGCGTTTTTGTTAAACCAAACTACAGTTCATCATAGGGATTCAACTTGTACTCAGACAACAGATTGATCCAATTTTTTCCCAGTAATATAAGTGATGGACAGTGCCTTCGTTACTGACACGACATAAGAAGTGCAACCTGCAAAAATAGCCATCATAGAGCAAACCAAACGGTTTATTCTGTGATGAATGTCACATGGCAAAACCTGCATCGTAAAATTGCAGGAAAAGAAAGAAAACATGACATTAAATCAATAAGATTTAGACAGTAAATCAATAAGATTTACTTGATGTGACACGAGTGAATCCTTACCAGGAAATCACTATGTTGAAGTACTAAACAGAAGATTGATCGTCCAACTATGCGTGGCATGCAGGGGCCCCGCCTACTCCCACAAGCTGGACAGTTCAAAGGCCGTGACAAATCGTATGGACCGAACATCCATGGGACTGGAAATCCTGGTGGGTGCGATAAACCCTGCAATGCATACAGATATTGGAGTGTAACCATAATTGATAAACCGTCCTCACAAAAAATATGATCTGGATACTTCAAAATATACAGACTGAATTGAGTGGACAGACATTAACATAGACCGTTCACACACCAAAAGCGGCAGTACTAATAAACAATACAGGGTTCACAAACACAAATCAAGTACTGAACAATAGTACTTACTACAGACAAGCAGAGTTGCACTAACTAAACTCTGCAGACTATTTCTTGCCACCGACCTACGGGATGAACCCCGCATAACTGACTAGGCCATGGACTTCGTGTGAGATGTCTACATGCACCATCACCATCTTTTCAACCTTGGAGAACCTAACAGAGTGGTCTTTCCACTCATAAACATGATGATGAAGACAGGCCGCATCAGATTTGTTGGGAAGCTTTACAAGAACCACACCCTTCGTAATCGAAGGCACAGCCAGGAAATTGTTGTGGTCAAGTACAGCCTCGAGAACACGCCTGACAACAATGCTACAGGAAAACACTAGTTCAGGACACGTGGTGACAAGGACACAGCAGCTGGATAGTTCAGCAGTAGAACTCATCATCAGGTCTTCCAGTTCACACGGCATGACTTTGAGAACTTCATCTCCACCGCGGACCTGGTTCTAATTCAAACAGAAACCATATTTTATTACTACCTCCGTTCAGAAATATAAGATGATTTTCGATATTATACTCCATATATGACTACATATACGCACAGAAAGGAGTGAACAAAGACACTAGAACATGTCTTCAAAGGCATGAGAGCAGAGGGATTACATGCAATATCCATAACACAAGTTACTGAGGCAAATATACCCTCTTAAAAGGTAGCATTGATGTTCATAAAGTACTCCCTCTGTCCCAAAATTCTTGTCTTAGATTTGTCTAGATACAGATGTATCAAGTCACATTTTAGTATTAGATACATCCGTATCTAGACAAATCTAAGACAAGAAATTTGGGACAGAGGGAGTAGTTGAAAGTAATCTATAAGAAATCAGTGTCAACCTCTTGCATGTTTTGGTCAAAAGAGGAATTTAGAACCGTCATTTGGCACACTAAAATCACATGCAAGATCACCCAGAAAGTTGTACTACCAGTACTAGTACTGCGTGTTAGATGAAAAAACACGATCAAGATCGAGAAAAAGATCGTCAACAAGAGACATTACCTAGACTTGCTTAATGAGGGATCCCGGAGAGGGGGTCCTGGACAGGGCGATGGCTTTGAGCTTGTCTGCGGTAGTCTCGGCGGGGTGCTTGCGCTTCTTCGTACCATGAGCCTCGTCGGTTTTGGCCAGAGCCATAGACATCACGTCGGCCGGTGCTCCGGCGTCCATCCAAGAGAGGAAGCTGAGAGAGAAGAGTGAAAGGAGGAACGAGATGAGGGAGAAGCGAAGAGAGTGGGGGTTTCTTCAAGAGAGGAAGCTGAGAGAGAAGAGTGAAATGATGGTTGCTTCGTCCGTCCAACTTACTGCTGGAAAGGAGGGGGTTTTGTGATTTGACGGCTCATTGGGCATTACTGCGGCGGTTCGATCGGGGTAGTCTACCGTCACTCTACTACGGAGTAATTTAGTGCATGGCTGGTGGACCCAGGTGCTGGCTGTCCCACATGTCGGCGAAAGTGAGTAATTTAGTGCATGGCTAGAGGAGGATCCGTGCGGTAGAGCGTGTCCACTGTTTTCTGAAGAAAAAAATGATTACAGCAAGCATTTCCACTCTTACGATGGAGGAGTGCGAAACACGGCAGCCACTTGAACATACACAGTGCTCCTACTACTAGGCATGTGCAGTGGTTCGTACGTTAGTACTACACAATCTTGTTGCTAGTGTAGTAAGATATGACGATAACAAATGATGTTGTGCGCATGTCAACTACTCCTATATGTAACATAGTACCGCTTTTTCGACTGTCCGGTCGAGAATGAACGGTGAGATCAATGTTAACAGAACTAGGTCCATAGCGCACGGAGAGTACGGTGCTACAGTACTCCACGAAACATGAACCATATGAAGCACGGATAGTGTTAGGCAGGGTGTATGAAGGGTGCACGGGATGGGAGCAAAAGTTCCCTTCTCGACCCACTTTTGGGTGTTTGGCAGAGTGCATGAAGGGTGCATGAGTCCACACTAGTAGGTTGACAAAAATACACGAAGAGGAAACAACTATATTGAGATGAGAATGCAACCAAACACACCCACACGCTTTGTGCTACAGTGACTGATCTGCACCGTCTGAGTTTGATCCAACGGTCATGTTGCGCCGAGACATGGACATGCCCATGCAGAGGGTGCCTAAACACCACCGAAGTCCCTCTGCTTCTCGAGGCGCACGACGTTGGTGATGCAGGGTGCAACCGCCCGCAGAGCCCGCTCCCGGTAGACGGGAGCCAGCTCGTCAAAGACGGCGTCCAATGGCACGAATGGATTCCGGTGACGGAGCCCTGAAAGGATTCGCCCGGCAACGGCGACGGCAGCCCGCAACCCCTCCTTGTCCAGTTCATCCCCCACCATCGCGCGGAGACGGCTCAGCTCCTCGGAGATATAGGTGAAGAAGGAGACCAGGTCAGGAAGCCGCAGCTCGTTGAAGTCGACCGGGTGGTCGAACGGGTTTAGCCCGACGTCCGGCATCGTCGCGCTGGAACGACGGTAGGCATCGCGCAGCCGCAACACGTGCGTGGCAACTTGGTTCACCAAGTGGCTGAGGCGATCCTGGACCTCGTCACGATCGGCCCGCTCGCGCTCCAGCCGGCTGCCCCTGACGGCCTATCGTATCACCCGCTTTCAGCAGCAACGCCGCCGACGCCTCGAGCATCTTTGTGGTGGATGCCTGCCGCTTTTGAAGCTCCGTGCACTCCCGCACATAACGGAGGAGCATGGCACTCCTCTCCTCCTTGAGCTCACGGAGCTCCACGTCATTGGCCCTGAGCTCCGCATCCTTGGCATGGAGCTCCTGTGTCAGGCGCCTCACCTCAGACTCCGTGATCTGCTGCACCGCCATGGCACCAGGTAGAAGCAATGGGGAGAGGAAGCAAAGGGGGCGAAACGGCTGAAAGGCAATGCAATCTACGGGAAGGCGGAGGGAGCGGGGAATCTTTTGGTTTTCACCATGGTAAAACACCAGTCGACGACTTCTCACATCAGGGAGCAGTGGGTTTTTACAGGCGGAGTCATCGTGACTAATTGCTGCCGCGCCTGCTCCCGTCAATCAAAAAATTAAAAATCCTGCCGCACCCAAACACCAGAGCAACGCCGCGGTGGATATTTAAATTTACCTGCCAGCAAGTAGATAAAAAAAGGGGTGAAAAAACAAATGTGGCGGCGGCCTAGCTAATCGGTCGAACTAGCCCAACTAGCTAGCCACCGTGCTTCACTGATGTACTCGGCGGGAAAGGTGGTCTTTCGTGATTTGACGACTCATTTACTTGCTTCGGCGCTACGACCGAGGAGGACCCAGAAAATGCGCGGTAGGGCGTCCCACGTCAGGAAGAATATATGCGTGCACCACCCGGGAGGACCCCGAAACCGCGCGGTAGGGTGTGCCACGTCTCGGCACGGAGGAAAAATGTGCGTGTAAAAATATACTGTATCAGACGTAGTACCTATGGTTCGACCTCGGGACCCAGCCAGTCGGTCGAAAACACCCCACTAGCCACACAGCTTCATCATGCAAACGTGTCACGGAGGATAGATGTGGTTAGCTCCGTCTCGACCAGCCACAACGTCTCTTGTTCTAGGCGATTCTTCTATTTTCCAAGCTTTTTTTAGTTGTAATAACACCACGGCAAGCTAGCGCCGCTCTTCGTGTGTGCCCGTGCAAAGGTTAGACGATGGACAGAAGAGAGATTGAGATCGCAGACCTGGGACCCACCAGTAAGTGAGACAACGGTCATGCACGTGTTGACGAGGCACTCCCTCTACTCTACTCAACGCAAGTACTGTATAAAATCAAGTTAAGTGACAAAGCCAACAACCGTTCGTTTTTTCAGGCTATCGACTTATGCTTTGTAGTCCAGGTTGCCAGTTCGAATCTCGTCTTTCAGATTTGTTAGTTTTAGGTCCAAATTTGATTAATGACAAGTGGGACCCCCGTGTATTGTTCCGATATTTCAGTGTAGGATGGTTTTTTTGAACAAACACTTTGCGCGGTTAGACAAGTAACGACACGAGTTACACGTATTTTGCAAGTTTACGAACAAAAATGACAGCGACATAGAGTATCACATCCACCCCGCAGCTTAGATACTATGGTGATACGAGTTTTTACACCGTTGGAAGTGAGATCCAATGGCTTGGGAGTAGTCTTTGTAATTATGCGCAATTTCCAAACTCTCCAAAGGTTTTTTTGCAAATAAAACATTCAGGCCTCATGTGTGCCGCTGCATCTTCGATCCAACGGCTCCCCGGTGCTCATATTAGGTGCTCCCCGTAGCTTAATTACCCGCTACGGTGATATGAGCATCTAGGTTGTATGATCAGTGATCAGATGGCACATGCGTAGTACTTGTACTTTCTGCGCATTTCCCAAACTCTATCAGCCGTATATTGCAAAAACATTCAAACCTCCTACTGTGGGCCGTTAGATCTCAGTGAACTCGTATCACCATAGAATCTACGGTGCGGGAGCACCTCATACTCTCCCGTGCGAGAAAACATAAGGTGCTATCACAGCTTGGATGCTACGGTGATACGAGCTTGGAGGTCGTTTGATCTGAGATCCAATGGCATCTGAGCAGTTTTTGTGCTTGTAAGCAGTGGCCAAACTCTTTTGGGGCTTTTCTGCAAAAAACCATTCGAACCACCGAGGAGGTGTTGGGTCACAAATCCAACGCCTCCGAAGAGCTTGTATCACCAAAGCATCTAAGGTGTGGTAGCACATGATATTCTTACATACAGGAGAATATGATGTCCTCCTTCATCTTAGATGCTACGGTGATACGAGCTTCGAGGTCGTTGGATATGGGATCAAAGGGCATCTAAGTAGTTTTTGTACAAATTGTGTGCAATTCTCAAACTCATCAAGGTTTCCTGCAAAAATATTAAGACACATCATGTGAGCTGCTATATCTCAGATCTACAAGCTCCAAGCAACTCGTATCGGCATATAGCATCTAAGGTATGGGGGCACATGATATTCTCCCGGGAGGAGGGGTGGGGGGTGCACCACCAATCGGTGGTTGGGAGGGTGGGGACAAATATAATCTAAACAACCCTAAACAGAGCTCCACAATTTTATCTAAGGTCGAGGGGTTGACCCCCGACAATCATAGCTCCGCCTAAACACAACATTTGCATGTACTGTAGTACTAGACTTAATATTCATGTTTCAGTTTCATGTTCATTTTAAATATTGAACTGAGGACCATGGATGTCTTACATTTTACTCCCTTCGTTCCTAAATATTAGTCTTTTTAGAGGCTTCAAATGGACTGGCACATACGGATGTATATAGACATATTTTAGAGTCTAGATTCACTCATTTTGCTCCGTATGTAGTCACTTGTTGAACTCTCTAAAAGACTAATATTTAGGAATAGAAGGAGTATTTTTGAATTCGTGTCATACATGCATGGTTTAGAAAAATAGATGCACTATACTTATTGGATTGTTGTTGTGTTCGTGCGTGTGTGTCTCTCTGTGTGTGTGTGTGGTCATATGCTTGATACATACAAAGTTTTCTCACCTCCATATTGTTCATCTTTTAAATTTGAATTTGCATTGGAAAACTTACTAGGGATACCATGAAATGTGAAGCTCATGTTGAGATCACTATATCACAAACTCACTCTAATTCAACAACTCGTCATAAATCAATTACCACGTTGAGATTAGTATTTGCAAGGAAAATACGGGTATTGTAATACACATAGATTCGTTCGGCAATTTAAAAGGTTCCTTTCGTATTCTCGAATGGTAGGACCCAACGGCGTACCAGCCAGACCTTGGCTCGTGTTGATCCTAAAAAAAAACCGGGCTCGTGTCCTTCGGTGGCGTGCGTGGTACGCACATTAGGCAACCCCAACCAGTCGAGCCTCAGCGTTTCAAGTTGAAATATCTAGCGGCCAGAATTCCAGCCCTAGGAAATTCCCCTCATGTCCCCGGTCCATAATGACTACCGATGAACAACGGAGGGATGCTTTAGTAACTAGACAATGTTACCTACCGTGCCGAGCACGGTTCAATTCCCTCGATCGCCGCTCGTCAAGGTCACCCGTCAACTGCATTGCCTAGTACTACTACTACTACACCAGGATGAGCACAGAATTGAGCCCGTTTGTTCGTGCCTAGTACTTGAGTTAATATATCAGGCAATGCACTGGTACGGAGGGATTATCCTTTTACTCTGCATATATAACTTGTCTGAAGTCTAACTAAGCAAAATGTTTGACCAAATCCTTTCTTATGAAATACAACAGGACAGATGTACGGCTTGAAAATTTATTGCATGATGCAGGTTATGATATTGTTTCGAATCCTGGATCTTAAATTTCAGAAAATCCAAAAGTGAGCATAAATTCTTGAAACTAAGCATGGTCACGTGATATGGCACAAATATTACTTCGTAAGTTTTTTCTTCAATTTGAGACAAGCTGCTTATGGCAAGTTGCACAAATGAAGAGCCAAGGTATTTTGGAACAAAGACCTGTCACGTTAAGGCGAACGCTTTCACTATTGAAACCGTGGGTGTTTATGTGCCGCCACGAGTCACCGCTTCTCATCGGCAGGTGCTGTCCGAGCAAGTGTGTGAGTCGACGGGAGGCGTGCGAGCAGACCGCTGCGCCGGCTTTCAGGGAGGCGTGCGAGCAGACCGCTGTGCAGGCTCACCGGGAGGCGAGCCCTTTGACCAGGCTCCGCCGCCCATCGTCGTCCCAACTGCTCCCACTTTTAATGTCGCCGGCGCCGCAGTTTAAAATCAACCCCGCACTACCCGGTATCACTACAATCCTCTCTCTTCCTCTCCGATTCTCCTGTCGTCTACCTCCAACTAGCCTGACCTAAACATACGCCATGCCGCATCACGATGGTCTGCCCTTAGTGTTCCAGTTTCCTGAGGAAGACACCCAGCCGGAGTCTCAAGAACATAAGGCGCTTTGGGACGAGCTTGAACTGGCCTTGCGGGAAGACGTCGTGCCTATCCCCGCTCCCGTTCCGGCTCCCGTCGCCCCGACTGCGCCAACGCCCATCCCCGTGGCATTGATGGGCTGGGAGCCGCACATTGTCGCTGAGCTTGATCCCACGGGGTTCCACGAGGTCCTCGCCGACTTTCACGCGCCCGTGCACCTACCAACGCGTGCACTGACGCGCACGCCCGTGCCGGTGCCCGTGCACCTGCCAGCGCATGCGCCTGCGCGTGCACTGACGTGCGCGCCTATGCCGGTGCCCGTGCACACGAATGTCTCTGCCGCGCCATTGACAGCGCCTGTCCCCGCGCGGGTGCCAGTGCCCCCCTCAGCGGCATGGATGGCCGCCGTCGACCGCTTCCTTGCACCAACGCCAGTCGCCTCCTCCCGCCAGTTGACTCGCTCCGAAGTCCAGAACATTTTGGCCTTCCTTGAAGCTAGGCCAACGTCCAGGAGTACGCCAACAACGGCGCAAGACGCCGCCGTCGTCGTCGGTCAGTGGCCCGACGACACACAGAGCACGGCAGAGGAGCCGCTTCCCACTGCGAGACGCCCCCGCCGCCGCGTAGTCTAAATTTGCCATGAAAAACGTTCGGATTGTCATGCTTAAAATCCGAACGTTTATCATTTCCGTTTATTTTATATCAATCGTCGTATAATTTAAAGTCGGAGTCAGACTGAACGAAATGTATGGTTTGATCGATTGAATGTTCTGCTAGAGCCGTATCAAATTAAATATAAAACGTCATCAAGCCACATGTATTCCTTGTCATCCAACGACCTAGACTGCTTCAATGTCGAGCGCTCAACACGTTTAGCGTGCAGTTAATTTCATGCCAAAAATAGTGCTAATCACATGACAACACGCAAATAATATCCTAGTAGTTAATATCCGCATGCACTTAATATACTTCAAAATTAACGTGCATTGCACGTACACACTAACTAGTGCTGCTAGTACGTGAAACTAATGCCGTGACTTGTGAACGCGTCCAGATATGGTCAACGGCAACATCGCCCGCGAGTTCTTCCTGTTTGCCCGTGCGTCTAAACGTAGAAGGGGAGGAGAGAGAGAGAGAGAGAGAGAGAGCACACATGGAACCCACCAGTAAGTGAAGGAGAATAGTACTAAAAATAATATTATATGTTATCCATTAATTAGGCTGTGGTAATATAAAAACATTATGTGAACAAAGGGGGTACAACAAACATTGCTATTCTACGTATGTTGCCTATTGACGTGCGGCTTGAAGGCCCGGTCGCATGTTCGATCCTCGTCCTTTATTTTTTAATTTGTATATGGGTCCAAATTTGTTTCATGACATGTGGGCCCCTCGGTGTGTAGTTTGTAGCACTTTAATTTGTGGGTCGAAATTTGTTGCATTCCAAGTGGACTATCGGTGTGTAGTTTTGTAGCTTATTTATAATAATTAAAGAGAACAACATAGTTTTTTCAATAATACCATGGTGCAACGTTGAAGGCGAGAAAGGACGTGCGAGAGAGCGATGACCGAGCCAGAGGGAAATCAACTAGGGGAGTTGCGTGGGTTGCAGCGGTGTTTGGAGTAGTTGTGGGCCGAATGCTACGAAAATATAATCTAAACCGACCGGAATAAATGCCTACACAAATTAATCCAAGGTTGGAGTGCCCCTCGCAATGTAAATAGCTCCGGTTTTGCGCGGGATGGAGAGGTAGTAGCTTCAACGCGTGGAAGATACGGTGTGAGAAAGCGAGATCAATCGAGAGACATATAGATAGAGAGACAAAGTGAGTGTGGTCCGACATTCATTGAACAAATATATATGCTCTGGAGAGATATTGTCCGATTGAGCTTTTTGGCAAGGGTGAGGGCTGTAAGATAGAGCTTGAGAGATGATCCAGTCACAGACGTGTAGATATATTTTGTGCGTGGGAGGAAGCAAGGTCAACCGATCACATAGGGTCGCCGTGCGGTCGAAAGAGTGAGACGGGTTGGAGAGAGTGACCTAGATAGACGATGTGCGTGAGAGAGTATACAATGTGAATAGGTCGAATTGGGCTCAAACATGGTGATATATCGTTTTTGTCCGAGAAAGAGCGAGGTCAATCGAGACATACGGAGAGAGAGAGAGAGAGATTGAGTGAGCGTGGCCCACCATGAGGTCGAAAGAGTGGCGGCGGCTTGGATGGACTGACCTAGATAGACAATCTGCATGAGAGAGTATAGAGTGTGTCGATCGAGGCCCGAACAGGGAGATATATCATTTGTGTGTGAAAGAAAACGAGGTTAAACGAGACTCAGATAAAGAGAGCGAGATTGAGCGAGTGTGGCCCGCCGTGCGGAAGAAAGAGTGAGACAGTCTCGAGCGAGTGTCCTAGATATACAACGTGCATGCGTGCGCACGAGAGGTTGGGGGGCTAGATAGGCAATGCATGTATTTAGCGCGAGAGGGTGAGAGGGAGAGGGGGGAGAGAGAGCTCGGCATGGGGTGCAATGGCGGGTGTGTGAGGTAAATACATTTGGTAACAGAGTGGAAAAAGGGGTTGTGTAGTTGAGAGACTTAGAGATCGAAACATGGAGAGAAAGAATGAACGTGTGTTGGAAACCGATAGCTTCCTAAGGTG
>NC_057796.1:464021221-464021917 GCF_018294505.1 Triticum aestivum
TTGAATGTACATAGTACGAGACTTAATATCGATGTTTCAATTCGGTGTACATTGTAAGATTTGAACCGAGGACTAGGCATATGGGTAATTATTTCGAATTCGTGCCATACTAAGTTTTGAAAAGTTGACATTGACTCAGTTTGTCTTGTTATTTTGTAGGTCATATGTTTGAATCCATCCAAAAGTTTTCTCACTACCATGGTGTTCATCGTATACATATGAATTTGTATTAAAAAAGTAGCGTGGATACAGTGAAATGCGAAATCCACATTAGAATTGGAGATCGCTACGTGACACACACTCTAATTCAAATAACTAACTACGTGACACACACTCTAATTCAAATAACTAATTATGTGACACACACTCTAATCCACGTTAGCGTGGGTACCGTTTCGATTTTTTTTCAAATAACCCCTCATTAATTAATTTATAGTACTCCCTCTATTCACTTTTATAAGACCTTGAAGACATTTCAGACAATGTGCAAAACAGTTCATTTTAAGTTGAAACGACTACAAAAGTGAACGGATGGAGTATCTCGTTTCGAATGACTAATTATTGCAAGGAAAACACGGGCATGGTAATACATACAGATTCGTTTGCAAATGAAAGAAGATACGTTTGCATTCTCAAATGTAGGCGCACCAGGCAGACCAGGGTCGTGTCGGGGTGGACGCTGCTTCGGTGCCTTAA
>NC_057796.1:464021929-464036513 GCF_018294505.1 Triticum aestivum
CTGAAACGACTTACAAAAGTGAACGGATGGAGTATCTCGTTTCGAATGACTAATTATTGTAAGGAAAACACGGGCATGGTAATACATACAGATTCGTTTGCAAATGAAAGAAGATACGTTTGCATTCTCAAATGTAGGCGCACCAGGCAGACCAGGGTCGTGTCGGGGTGGACGCTGCTTCGGTGCCTTAAAGGCAACTGCCTTTGGGTCACTGACATGTGGGCCAGCCACCTGTTGGGCCCACATGTCATGGACACAAAGGCAGGTGCCTTAAGGCACCGAAGCATAGTCTTGTCGGGGTGGTCGCGTGTGTCGGACGGACGCGTAGCACCCAGCCACCCACCCCCTCCCCCCCAAAAAAGGATGACGACAATATAAGTTCGCGCTTCCACGTTTCGGATTGAAATATCTGGCGGCCCCAATTCCAGCCCTGCAAAATCTCTCTTCTCCACCGTCCCCTTCCGTGCCCAGATTGCTCAAATCCCTAATTCGCCGCCAACCCTCGAATCGCCCCTCGTGTCGTCTCTTTCCCCACCGTTCCCCACCTCTGTGCCGGACGACGACGGCCGCGCTTCACCACCGCACCGGAGCTACCTCATCTACGCCCTCGTCCACCGCACCGGGTGGTCCACCGACAATGTCGGCCGCCGCAACCGACGTGCCTCACAAACACCGAGTTCCACCACATCAGGTGCGCTTCACCGACGCCGTCTCCCAGCTCACCGGGGCTACTTCACCGAGCACATCGTCGCACCTCCGCCCCCGAGGCCGTTGGGGCTTCACCAACGGTCTCGTCCACCGCATTGTAGCGCTCCGCTGCCACTCAAGATCTGCATCCGTGCGCGGCCAGCCAACGCCAGCGCATCACCCTCAACGACTCTAGAGTGACCCGCACTCTAGCTAGGCGAGCATGCCCAAACGCCGGCCCGAACTAGGTATCCACACATCACTCCCTTGTGCACTCTTCCGACGATGTTTGGATATCCTTTCACTGCTCTCTTAGCTTACACGCCTATGCAACTCTGACTTTAACTCTTATTTCTTCTGGAGATATCATCTGAAACAGGCAAATCCATTTTTTAGCAAAGCATGACGGCGCTACGGGATCTGGTACACATCCTGCACACCCGTATAACCTTGTAAGTATCTGTCCTCCAGTACAACATCAAGGTCGATTCCTCTTATTTGATCAACCATTCGCCGTGTCAAAAATGCAGAGGGGGATGCAAGGAGCACAAGGCCTGCACATCCAAGCAAGTGGGGTTCTGGGTAGTGGCCCAAACCGATACCAATAGGGATGAGGGATATATACTTATGAATTTCAGAATTGATTCTATTCCGCAATTCATAACTACGAAAGTAAGAGGTCGGAAATCTTGGTGGACTTGTACATGGAACATCCCAAGCGCAAGCAAAGCTGCAGTGAGCCTGTACAACGAGCTAGCGTAAGTCCCTGCATTTCATTTAATTCGTACTGGCATTCGTGTATGATTTGTGTGCAGTGGCTGATCCACGAATTCAAGTTACCAGGGGCGAACATTTAACTTAAAAAATACGAAGGCACTTGCACTCCGGAAATCAACATAACTTGAGAAATGTGAAGCTACATGCACTTTGAAAACCAGCTAATGATCCAAAGTAGTTCAGATTATAAACACTAAATGATGCAAGCACCAAAAAACACAAAATGCAACATGGTGTACAAGGACTACAAACATGGTCCGTACCTGCTTGAATTATTCGTTCTCTGGCTGAAAATATCGAAGTGTAATTGCACGTATAACCAGTGCGCAAACTGCATATCAATATATCTATCCTGCACAAGTATGCCAATAGTTTCAAACAACAGATTAGAAAAGTATTTATGCTATGTTGTCATGATACAGGGACTTTCTGGTAGATGGCCTCGACGTTTCCTCAAGCTATCAAAATGCACTATAATTTGCTTGTCATCAATGCCTGCAAATCTCTGTCTCTCTCAACATAGTAGATCATCATTAGACACTAAATCCTTCAATGAGCTTGCAAAATGCTTGCATTAGATCCCTCATTAGACACTATATGTTCATCACCAGGAGCATGTAAAATGTTTGCAACAAATCCTTCATTAGCAGTCTGTTCATTAGACACTTCAGGCTCAAGAACAACATGAGCTTGTATGTTTGCACCGGAAACTTGATTAGATACATCAGATTCAGTCAGTTCAGTATTGATTGGGGGAGTTATAAAATTAGTAGAAATTGGTTTCATTTTCTCATAGATTTCCTACATACAAGCAGTTTTACAACACCGTCAGGTTTAACTATTGGCCAGAAATTGAAGAGTTGAATTAGATATAATCAGGGATGTGATGTACCTGCTCGTTGCGCATGCTACGACTGTCCGTTTGCGCAAGCTCGATGCCATGCCCGTGCTGCCGCCGCTGCCTCCCACGCAGGCTACACCCAGGGTTGGATATTCATCTTCTTGTCCTTCCGTTCGCTTGAAGCCCGGCGACCACCCTCCAACACGGGCGCGAGGAAGTGCTGTGTCGGTCTGTCCAGCGGCGGCTAGGTTAGGAGCGAACCAGACTGGAGGCTGGAGCGAATGAATTGGGATTTTCCTGCTGTCGATCGATATGGGAGGCGCTCGTTTGGGCCGTGAGCCTGCTATAGGGCCTGCCTTGCACTTATGTTCTTGGCCCATCCAAATTGAAACATTTTTGTTCATTTTTTACATTGCCTGCTCGTGCGTTGGGACGAACAAAACTAGCGTGGGCCAACCTGGACGACTCAAACTAGGTGCACACTTTCCAGCCACCTGAGGCGACCGCCCATACCAGCCCCTATGGTGGCGTCGCCCCTTTTTGCGTGTATGATTGGATAGTGAAAAATATTCTAGTGGCGCTTTTGATTTACCCACAGAATGGTTGAATTGCTTGTTTCTATGAACTGAGTTCGCTAATAATGTGAAGGATGCCAGTCTTTTCATCCTATTGTAGATTGCTTAGATCTCGATATGCCAAAAGTAATCACATGAAATATACAGTAAAAGCCAGTGTGATGTGTTTGGCTACAACTAGTCTGACTACACGTCCTCATATAACATATCCAGGACGCACCATCTTACCAGATTAACCATTCGACTTACCCATGCAGTGTGGGAAGAAAGAAGTATTGGGACTGCGTATCCAAGCAATTGATGCCATGGACTCCTTCGTACAACCTTGTAAGCGAAAAAGAAGTTGCAGTGTGCCTGTACAAAGAACTAGCATAAGTTCAGTTACCTGCTTCTCGAAATTTTAGTTAGCCACTTATTGCAAAATTGTTCAATTACGTTGCTTGGCTTAATTTAGTTTGCTACTGATTACATAATGGCACAACCTGTTAATCATATTGTAGACTGCGCCTATCTATTTATTTGATACTTACTGTTAAGAATTACCTGTTTGCCTTAACTTAAATATCTACTTGTTTGTTTAACTGCTTTGCTGCTGCAACAACGGGTTACAATGATGTTAATAACTACTTTTCAGCATCCAATTGAAACTCTTTAATTCCTTGTTTGTTTAACTGGTTTGCTGTTATAACTCCCAGTTGAGATGTTTTGCTAACTTCAACTTTTCTGAATCCAATCGGAACTTTAGTGGCAAAACAGGTTAGCCCAAGATCAAGAGCGAGGTCCCCATGGACGTTGCATCATCCCACAGCAGTGGCACCGGCCCAATCGTGCATTATGAATTGCCAACTGCTGATGCTCTAGAGGCTAAACTAGTGGTAGAAAGAGATTCTGCTTCTGCACTTAGAGATGAAGTTGACATGTTGAGGAAGCAAACAACACAATCACAAGCAGTACTCAAGACAACCATTAAATATTTGGTGGATTTCAAAACGAAGCAAGCTGAGACTGACCAGATTGTTAAGGTCCTGAAGGAAAAAAGGAAATTAAATTCCTACTTGGTAAATCATAGGTGAAATGTTCTTTCCATAGTTGAATAACCTTTGTGTTGTCTGTTCATGTAATCAATCAAACCATTTGTTTTAGAGATCATGTAATAATTGTTTTTTTTTGGTTTGTAATTTTATTTGAGCACAAGTCTGTATTAATTGATAAGACTCGGAGACATTTCATTTGGATTGCTGTGCCAGACCTACAAATATGCCAATCGGGCTGAATGTGCATTCAGCAATAGTAGTAGTATAGATGGACCATAAGCGGCACGCATCGGAAAGGCCAAGATGCTGGCTAAAAGAAGGATGCTGTTGTAGCCAAAAAAAGTATAGCGGCCTGGCTTATGTATGTTAGTTGATATTATTGATCCATATACTCTATAAGTGTTTATATGTCTGTTAGTTCTGTACATTCTTGGTTGATTGACTCGGTATTTGAATCTTGATACATCGCTTGTGTACATATCTAAATGGGAGTACACATTATGCTGCGTGTGACATTTGAGTTGGACATGAAGTGTTCCAAATATTCGAATTCACCTTAAACTGGATTCTAGTTTCTGAATTTGAGTATCGGCATTTGTAAACCATATTCATATATGATAGTGGAATACATCTTTGTCGTCCTTTTGAAGATATATAAAAACACATAGAATGGTTTATAAAGATTCATATAGGAATACAAAATGGATTCGAATCTAGTTGCCAGGGTAAACGTGGATGCTTATTGTCCCAAAATTCGAAAGAAGCAGCAAAATGTCCACTCCCACGTCGGCTGCCCGAACCAAGTGTTTGGGAGATGGAAATTACTGTCTACCCATTACACGGACAATCCATCGGCCCGATTTCCACTGCTCTAAATACGGGTAGGTTAGTAACTTCAATTAGACATGACACGACCGCCTCTGAGCCCATTCCGACACGGTGGGCGTCAAACATGGGCGGCAAAACTCATTTGATTCAAGCTCGTCCGAAAGACCTCTGTTTCCCCCTCCATTCCCCATTCATACACGGTGGGCGGCAAAACAAACTCGACTCAGCCGAAATCGATGTAGGCAAATATTTTCAATAGGGGCAGGTTTGTAACTTCACTCAGACATGACACAACCGCCCTACCTGTCAGCCCCGTTCATACACCGTGGGCGCCAACCATGGGCGCCAACCACCCTCTCCTCGCCCGAAATCGCTCTGGGCAAATATTGGCGAGATGCGAGATTACCGTCCTATCCCCAACCGACGAGATGTCCAAATTTTAAACGGGGGCTAAGGTCGTAACTTTCCCATATTTCAGACAGGCGCGTCCCAAAAACTTGGTTCCCCGTACCTCTCCCTCCATTTTCCCATTCATACACCGTCCGCGCTAGAACACCCCATCCCCACACTAGCCTCCGTCCGCCACCCCATCCATCGCCGCCGTCCTCCACCACATCCATCGCCACCGTCCTCCACCATGCCGGAGCGCCTACCAAGACCGCGTCGTCCACTGCTAGAGATGGACGTTTCTCATCCACGGTGACGGACCAATGGCCTTGCATCGCGTCCTCTCGCTTCATCGGCGCCGTCGTCCTCTTTGCCGGGGCCGCTCACACGACCTTCTCTTCCACCGCAACGGGACTTATCCCCCGATGCACCCGTCTACCGTCGCAGATTTGCTTCAACGCCACCGACAGCCATCGCACCCCCGATGCCTACACGGCGCCGCAAGAGAGGTGGTACTTCATATCTCCTCAACTTTTTGATCTCAACCAGAAAATAGATCTTAACTTGGTTACTCTACTTTCTTTTCAGCTCTTAGAATTTAGTTCTTAGTTCGAAGCAATATCATTTCTCTGGTTTGCAGCTTCAAATCTGCCATGGCACAACCATAATACGGTTTAATTGATCATGCTTAGGGTTTAATTGATCATGTTGGTTCCGTGGTGGTTTCTTTAATATAAATCGAAGGGGAAATTAGAGTTTCCCCCTTTTATGATCACTATACGATCAGAATACGTGCTTCGTGTCATAATAACACTGCTCCACCCATCAAGCTAAACAAAGTTGTTTAATTGGTCAGCTAAATGTTCCTAAATTAGTTTCGAAAATGCATGTTCGCCGCTCGGGTGTGTATCTCTACAGGGTGCCACGGTGGGCCGGCCCACCCTGGGATTTTGGGTCATCCCAGGCCCCGATTCCCCTCTGTTCTGCTGCGCGCTTCCGATCTCTACTCGCCCCCAGCCGCCTGCCTCGCCGGCGACTTGCCGTCCCTAGACGGCATGACTCTAGGAAGAGACGCCGGACTAACAGGAGGCCAGGAGCCGCTCGCCCAACAGCGTCACCGCTGCCCGGGCGTGCCGCCGTGCCTACCTTCCCAGTCCGTTCAGGGCTCAGGCGTGCAGCACCCACCAAGCCAACCCGATTTATCCTGAGATACGTCCTCAACACTCAGCAGCCACTCCTCATCACCCATATTCTAATTGATTCATTACTCATTAGGCAGGACTGTCATTAGGGTTTGTTGTGTGCTCAGTGCTACCTACACTTAATGGTTCAGATGTATTTCGATAATCTTTAGTACCTCTAAAGTTCACAGGGTTTTCAAAATTCCGGCCCTCGAAACAGAAACTAGTCATTTTGGATTGTTGGTCGTAGTGACATTGACCCAGATTACTACTGCAAGCCAGGTTTGTTGACAATTTTACTTGTCTTTCTTACTCATTCGGTATAATATCCAATTATTCACGTCGATTAGTTGCAAACAATAAGTGCTAGACAAACTTCTTCATTCAGATTTTGGACGGTCTCTTACTGCAGTTACAATTCTGCATACTTGTCCTAGTAAGCTCACAAGTAAATGATTGATTCACTACATCTATGCTTGCCTTGTCATATTTGTTGTCAATATTCTTTTAGGGTGGACCACCCTATTTCTAAATACTGGAACCGTAGACATGAGTGAATAGTATTTCTCTATGTGATCTCTTCCATCATGTGTGGGTAACGAACACTGCATTGTATAGAAAGAAAGTGTCATTTCCAACTTTTACATAGGTTTCGATCTTTTACATGGAATACAATATGCCTACTTGCTTTGTGTCGCACTACCAACACTCCACCCTTGAAGCTAAACATTACGCCACTCATAATTGCTTAGTTTATTTGTTCAAATACGAATTTCATATGATTCTAATGTTCCTACTTCAGTTTTGAAATGTGTGCCTGCCTGTTATAGAGACATAAGGGGTTTGTATTTCTGTGTGTGGTCTGGTCAGCACGGTTGGGGAGGTGAACTTTGCATATGCAGGGGTTTATAGGGAGACACTCTCCAAGTTGAATCCGCAATGCATTCCATAGATAATCTGACTACTTTTTATGTTTTCATGAATCTCAGATTCTGAACAGCATCATAATGATTATGAGCTTGCACGCATGAAAAGAATAAAGCAGAACAATGCCATGGCTGTCAAACTTGGCATTAAGGGACTGAAATCAAGTCTGGATGCAATGCAATGCAAACGCTCTCCACCTACAGATTCATGCTTAGAATATGATCCTAACAGTGATTCTGAGCTAGAGGGAGACCTAAGTCAATGTAGCTCCCTAGTGGAGGAGTCAGAGGAAGATGCCCTATCTTATTCACCCATCAAGGTACTTGCTCTAACTTTCCAAGGTTACATTGCTCGCACATATCTTGCAACTGATGCTTTGCATTGCTTCTACTTTGTTGAACTGCCATTAGCTTAGTTTACACATCGTGTATGTGAATACGCCCCGCCTATCCATTTTCAGTACATATTACATCTGTCATCATACCATATTTATCCATTCAAATGCTATTCTTGTGTATCAGACGTTCAAAAGGAAGAGGGCGATTGCTGATCATGGAGGAGCACAAGCAAAGTATTTGGAAAAGGTAGTGGCACCTGATAAATCAAATATCCCATTAGGTGTAGTTGCAATATCACCTGACCCACAAAATACCCCAACTCTAGCAGACTCTAGCCCTACTACACTGGTCATTTATGATGCCCCAACTCAGCAGACCCCAACTATAGCAAACAGTATGATTATGCCAGTTGACATAGCACCAGCTGTACGACACAAAACCCCCATTCCAGCAAAGAGTACACCAAATCCAGTTGCCAAATCCCTTTTCGAACCAGAGAGAGCCCCAGTTGCAGCAAATAGGACCCCTGTTCTATTTCTTCCCAGTTTAGAAGACGAAGCTTATGTTGTTGTCAGGAACTTTGTGCGCATCTTTCCTTCATGGAAAGATTATACCGCAGACACAGAACAATTTCCAGTCTTCCTCCGCAACTTACGCGTAAGTAATGTACTAATGTTATTCATGGTCATTACTGCATATGTTTCTGCTAACAGAAGACACAAGATTTGATTCTTTTAAATAGGCGAGGAGCAAGCTGGATTGTGATGACGAGCAAGGGTTGGTTGTGCTTTTCAAGCACTCGTTGATGAAGTATCGTTCCTACCTAAGGCAAGCGCACTTCGATGGCAAGCCTCTGAACGAAATTTCTGTAAATTCTCCGGTGCTACATTTATCCGACGGTGACTAGAATAATCTTGTTACACATTGGTCTCGGCTGCAGCGTAAGGTACTGTCTATGATATCACATCACAATTTGAACTACATTTCTGCATTTGCCTTAATGTCTCACTTGTACGAAAACTGTTAGCAGAAGAACACTCGTTCTCAAGGGACCACAAAATCTCACAACTATACTGCACACTGCATTGCTCTTGTGAGTACATCTTGCCCTGTATGACCATACTTACTTTCATAGCTATTTGATTATGTAGCATCACTGCACATGTTAGCCTCGTAATCGTCCATTCGGTGGACATTATAAGATCCGTATGGACTCTTACATAAATTTAGAATCAACCCAATGCTTTTGAAGAGGTTTAGCTCTGCAGTCCTCTTGTAAGGACTGAACGTGGTCTATCACTGTACTTACATTAACAACTACTCCCTCCGTCCCATAATATAAAAACGTTTTGTACAGTACACCAGTGTTCAAAACACTCTTGTATTATGGGAAGAGGGATTGGTTCATTTTGTAGGATTCTGCATCTTATCTCCCTCGCCCACCATTTACTAAAAAAGATCAGATCTATATTTAATCTTACCAACAAGTAGAATATACAGACAATGCCAGTGCAGAAGTGTAGCCCATTGCTCTTGTCAGTACATTTTGTCCTGTAACGCTTGTACTTCCAGGGATTGGTAGTTGATTATGTAGCATCAATCTGCATCTTATCTTCATTATCCTCTATCCCTTCCAGTATTATCATATCTATAATTACTCTCTACAAAATGTAGAGTACAGGCAATGCTTATGAAGAAGATTCTGTGCTGAAATTCTTGAGTTATCCTTCCCTTGACATGGAGAAGGGCATTATAAAGCCGGTGTTAACTGTTAATGTAAGTCAGTCCTTCTAAAGCCTTTATCCTCAACTGCTGTTTAATTTGCTCATACTCCCTATCGTTTACTGCTGTTTAGTTTGCTGTTTCTATCAAAATGCATGTTCGTAAGAACCGTAAGTTCTAAGTTTTACTTGTAAAACCAAATTCCTTATTCATACCATGCACATTACTTAATACTCCCTATATGTATGCTTGTTTTTGTGGATCTATAATCCAGTGTGTGGTGAAGCAGCCCACGTTTGCACCTTGTCATCTCCTGTTTTATCTTACTGATGTGGCTGATGTGAACAACATGCCATGCACATTATCCAGAATAGATACAATGATTTTCTTTGCCCTTCATCTATGCTTGTTATGTTGACATGGTAATCCAGTAGTGTGGTGAAGCTCCCCGCATTATGAACAATGCCAAATTATGCTATTGATATTTTGAACTTACTCTTTATTTTCTAATTTGAAATTGGATAGAATTGACAGAACAGTTATCATCTTTGTCTATACACGTGCAAAACCTGTCATTTCTCTGCTTTGTTTCAGGGTGATATGCCTGATGGCATGCACAAGTCTGCTAAAGGCTGTGAGACAAACCCAACATATATTGCAGCAAAGAAGGCAAAACATCTTGAAGATAGCGAGACAACCCCAAAGTCTTGTCTTGATGCAGTGTTCAAGTTACTTGAGACTAACAGTCAGACAAGCTCACAGAATTCGTTGTCTGAATCAGTTCGAGTTCTTCAGTCCCAAGTTCTAGCAGAAAGGCATTCTGCAACTCAACTTCGACTTGAAGTCCTATCTCTAAGAAAGATTGCGGAGAACACCAATGAGAACCTCATCGCTAAACAGCTACACCTGGAAGCTATAATCGACATGCTAGGCCGGTCTCACAGCCTTGCTCAGCAGCTTGCGCAGCAGTTCCCCCGCAAGGCTAACCTTTCTTGAACTGTCTTGGAAGTGGTCTCGGTTCAGTATTATTTTGTTACGCTGCAATGGTGCCCAGTTTTTGTAATCTGCTTCTTCATTGCGCTTTATGATCACTGGTGGCGAACTTCGATGCCTAGTGGATGTAATATACCTTAAATCCTTTATTGTATAGTGTAGGTTTATTCTTAGTTACTATGCCGTAATTTCTTTATTGTATAGAGTAGGTTTGTTCTTTATTCCTACTAGTTACTGCCATCATTCGCTATCTGAAAAAATCAGATGTAGTCGACCGGACCAAAAAATTCGACTCTAACGGGCCAGGTTTTTAGCGGGCCACAATTGGGCTGGCCTGCGTCTTTCTTGGGCCCGAATGATTGGGGCCTTCACACATTGCGCCAGGCCCAAACTTACACCGGCCTATATTTTAGTTGGGCCTTTTGTCGACCCAGCGCTTAGTTTGGCCCAGGTAGCGTTGGGCCATTAACATGCTGAATATTGTACCGGCCTGTTACGGCCGAGATGAAACCACAGGCCTTTAGCAGGCCAAAATGCATGTTGGGCCTCAATTTTCACTAGTCGTCGACGGGCCTTCAGCAGGCCGAAATGTAGACCGGGCCGTTTTGGGCCCAGTTAGCTCACGGGCCGTTACCAGGCCGAAACATATCTCGAGCCTTAGTTGGCCCACTGATATCATGGGCCTTTAAGAGGCCGAAAGCTTAGCACAGGCATCAACGGCCCGAATTACGCGACATGCCTTTAACAGGCCCAAAGTCACGTTGGGCTTAACTGTTGCCACCTTTAGCACGGGCCGTTAGTGGACCCGATGTCCCGTCGGACCATATATGGCCCATGGGCAGCACGGGCCATTCCCAGGCCGAAAGTCACACCGGGCTGAAATGGGCCCATGTCTACATGAGGCCTCTAACAGGCCAAAAGTCACTGGGTTGTAGTTGGGCCCAAATATTCGGCGAACAATTAACGGGCCAGATCTGGCTTCGGGCCGCAAATGGGCCCAAATATTGGGCGAACAATTAACGGGCCAGATCTGGCTTCGGGCCGTAAATGGGCCCAAATATTGGGCGAACAATTAACGGGCCAGATCTGGCTTCGGGCCGTAAATGGGCCTTTATTAAGCAGGCCGTTATTGGGCTGGCCCACTAGTACCTGATTAAGTTCTACGGGCCTTTGACTGGGCCAGCCTTTTTAACCTATATGGGCCTCTGTTGGGCCCAGCCACGTGTCGACGTATCATAGGCATGTCTCCTCCAATGGACGGGCGACGTCTGGCCCACTGACGACCTGACAGGTGTTCCCTTCGGTCAATCAGAATTTTACACATGGAAATTTCCCATTGGTCAGGGCTGGTAATGGGTTATCGGATCCAAAATCTGACCCGCTAGCTTAACGGCGTTCCGTTACGGTGGATGCCACGTGTCGGTCACCCTTGACGAAAGCACTTCTGTGATGCGCGATTTATCGTCATGGAAGTGGACACTTCCGTGATGATAATTTTGGCAATGTCATGGAACACTTCTACGACAGCACATGTATGACTATCTTGATTCTGTCATAAATTTGTCATGGATGTACATGCATGACAGAAAACACGACCTTCTGTGACAAACACGTATCATCACGGAAGTGTATTTTTTTTGTAGTGTTGTCCAATCCCTTAAATATCATTTGCTTTCTGTTCGCCAATTGACTTCTGTTGGTTATGATACACTATTTGGACTAACGGATGTGAAAGTCTTTAAGAGAGATACTCTCGAAGTGGCCTTTGTTGGAGAGTTGGATGGCAACCTTTACACGGTTGATTTCTCGAAAGAGAGCGCATTCCATGCAACTTGTCTAATGGCCAAGGCCGACAAGGGGTGGCTATGGCATCGCCGGCTAGCCCATGTCGGCATGAGAAATCTTCAAGATCTCTTAAAGAGTAATCACATCCTTGGACTAACAAATGTCTCTTTTGAGAAAGATCGTGTGTGTAGTGCATGCATAGCCGGGAAGCAACATCAATCAAAGCACCCACCCAAGAATATTGTGTCTACTTCAAGACCCTTGGAGCTCCTTCATGTGGATCTCTTTGGGCCTCCGTCATGGGATAGTCTTGGTGGGAAAAAGTATGGGCTTGTCATTGTTGATGATTACTCAAGATATACATGGGTCTTCTTCCTCAAGTCCAAGGACGAGACGAAGATCACCTTCATTGATTTTGCCAAGCAAGCTCAACGCAAGTTTGACAAAGAAATCTTAGCAATAAGAAGTGATAATGGCTCTGAGTACAAGAACTACACCTTGGAAGAATTTCTTAGTGATGAAGGGATTGAGCATCAATATTCAGCTCCATACACTCCCCAACAAAATGGTGTAGCAGAAAGGAAGAACCGAACACTTGTGGAGATGGCAAGGTCCATGTTGGATGAATACAAGTCGCCACATAGTTTTTGGGCCAAGGCTGTCAACACCACATGCCATGCATCAAACCGACTCTTCCTCCGCAAAATATTGGAAAAGACTCCATATGAACTCCTAACCGGGAACAAGCCAAATGTCAAGTACTTTCGCGTATTTGGGTGTAAATGCTTCATCCTCAACAAAAGAGAACAGTTAGGGAAATTTCAATCCAAAACAACTGAGGGCATATTTGTTGGGTATGGATCAAACTCTCACGCCTATAGAGTCTACAACAAATCCAATGGATGTGTTGTAGAAACTTGTGACGTGGTTTTTGATGAATTTAATGGCTCCCATGGGGAGCAGGTTGATCTAAGTGATGTAGGTGAAGAAGATTCCTCTCGAGATATCTTGGCCATGGGTGTCGGCGCACTTCTTCCAATGGAACAAGAACCTCATGATGATGAAGAAGAAGATGGAAGCTTCACACATCATCAAGCTACTTCAACATCTACACCAACACAAGTTCCTATTACTCAACCAATGCCCGTAGTCCAAGTACAAAATGATGATCAAGTTCCTCTTCATGATAATCATCAAGAACAAGATCATCCTCAAGGGCAAGAACAAGAAAGTGCAATCATTGACAATGAACCTCAACAAATGCAAGGTGAAGAAGAAGATTTTCCACCACACATTAATGATCCATATGTTGAGGACGTGGATGATGGACATGAAGTTGAACCTCGCGAAACCTTAACCTCCATCATGCCTCGAGTGGCCGGTCGTGTTGATGTTGATAAAATCCTCACCGGCATATCGGAAGGTAGAGTCACTCGTAAACAATTGACAAACTTTTGTGCTCACTTCTCTTTTGTGTCTAGTGTTGAGCCTCTCAAGGTACAAGAAGCATTGATAGACAATAACTAGATCATTGCTATGCAAGAAGAGTTGAATAGTTTTGAGCGCAACCAAGTGTGGTCATTAGTCAAGAGGCCAACTACGGAACACAACGTCATTGGAACAAAGTGGATTTTCAAGAACAAGCAAGATGAGAATTGTGTAATCATCCGAAAAAGGCAAGGTTAGTGGCACAAGGGTAATCACAAGTTGAAGGTTTGGACTTTGGTGAGACCTTTGCCCCCGTTGCCTGTCTTGAATCCATTCGCATCTTACTTGCTTATGCTGCTTTCAATGGTTTTACATTACATCAAATGGATGTGAAAAGTGCTTTCCTTAACGGTCCTCTACAAGAAGAAGTATATGTATCACAACCACCTGGGTTCGTTGATCCCGATCACAAAGACTATGTGTATAAACTTCATAAGGCTTTGTACGGCCTCAAACAAGCACCCCGTGCTTGGTATGATCATCTTAAGAAGTTTTTACTCGATGATGGTTTTGTGAGAGGCACTACTGGAATTTTCTTATTTGTCGTCTGCCATTTCGTTGCCGTCCGCTGGCGGACGGCAAAGAAGGTCTTTGTCGTCAGCTTGCAGAAAACGGACGGCAAAGAACTGGCTGATGGCAAAGAATGTCTTTGCCATCAGCCAGTTCTTTGCCGTCTGCTGGTGGACGACAAAGAATCTTTGCCGTCAGCGGGCGGACGGCAAAGAGGGAGGTGGGCCCCACTAACGAGCTGTTCAGAAAAAAACCTAACGGCCCCCTCTTTGCCATCCACCAGCAGACGGCAAAGAGCAAAAAAGCGGACGGCAAAGGGGGCGGACGGCAAAGAGATAACCTAACTAACGGCTCCCCAACCTGCCCCCTCCCTCTCTCTCTTTCTTTCTGTCCTCTCTCCCCGACGAGACCACCGCCAACCGCCGCCGCCCCCGCCACCAGCCACCCGCCGCCGCCCCGACCACCCACCGCCCCCTTGCCCCGTCACCCCACCACCCGCCGCCGCCCCCTC
>NC_057796.1:464037874-464048588 GCF_018294505.1 Triticum aestivum
CCCTGACACCACACCCCGGCCCAGACCCTGACACCCTGACACCCCGACCCCGACACGACACCCCGGCACGACACCCCGACCCCGACACACCGACACCCCAACACCACACCCCGACCCCATATATATTTGTGTTGATCGGGTGTATTTTTATTATGGTCATGATTATGATACACTTAAATTATATACATATTATTATGTTCATGTCAGGTATCCAAATTTTTTATGTTGTACTAATTTCGTTTACTTTTTGTCATTGCAGGTGTTGACAGGATGGTGGGTAAGGGCCCAGAGCGCCCCGATCCTCCTGCGAGCACTACTGGGAGGGGTGGTTCCATTATTGCACCCCTGCCCCTCCGGAGAGCGCTGGTAGACAGTATGCAGACAACTGCGGCGGGCGCTTCTTCTGGGCTGGGAGAGGTCGGGGGAGGACGAAGAAGCCTGCTAGAGGTGGACATGGCAGCGGGAGAGGTAGGAAGGCTGTTACGCCTTCCTCGCCGCCACCCTCAGCTGATTCACCCGACCACAGGAGTGCTCCGTCTGACGTGGACCCATCTCGGACTCCGGTCCATGAGCCTTCGGTCGCTGATCCTTCCCCCCACCAGACTCGGGTCGCCGATCCTTCGCCCAACGCGAGTCCGGTCCCAGAGTCTTTGTGTTAGAAGACTCCGGTCACGGGGTCTTCGGCCCAGAAGACTCCGGTCACGGGGTCACGAGACTCCGGAGGCTAGTGGCCCGGAGGATGGTAGCGAGGACACCTTTTCAGATGATAGCTACAGCGACGACGAGCTGGTTGAGAAGGGCAAGAAGGTCTACAAGCGTGGCTGTACAAAGCTCCCGCCCATGCCGACGACCCCCGACCAGAGGTGGTTGATTGCGCCTAAAGGGGTTGAAGTAAGTGCATTTACTATTTTTAACCTTTTGCCTTCATGTTCCTTCAAATTAATATCTAATGCGTTGGCCTTGTCATACTGCAGGGGCTGGGTACGCCCCCTGGTGCCCCTAGGCCCAACCAGGTCCTTGGTGTGCTTTGCCGGCAGCACTTCCCTGGGTGGGTCACGTTGCCCGGTGAGGGTCAGGTTCCACAGCTAGCACTGACCTGGGAGGTGTACTCGGTTGCCCAGACCCCACCAGAGGAGAGGGTCGACGGTGTCTTGTGGGAGAAGGTGGCCGACATTGTGTTCCGTCGGTTTTGGGTAATTTCTCCTTTACGGAATTAAAAATCAGCACTACCTAGTGATTGTACTAATCAGTTTTGCCTTGTTTGATTGCAGACCTTCTACAGGGTTTCAGAGGGAGAGCAAGAGGCCGCGTCTATGGTTGTCGAAAACGAGTGCAAGCGCCTACTTCAGAACTTAAGGCACGAGGCTCGGGTGCAGGCCGTTCGAGACTACTATGCCTCGAAGGGTATTAGGAGGGGCAAGCAGAAGTGTCGCGGCAAGTTTCTGAGTAAGGAGAAGTACATGCAGGTAATTACCTATGCTTAAGGCCTTGAACTTAGTTTTCTTGATTTGATTCGTAGGCGTAGCGCTGACATTTCTCTTGACTCACTTCCCTAGGTGGGTCACGTTGCCCCCGAGATGGTGTGTGGATAAGATGGACTGTTGGGAGGCGTTGGTGGATGCGTGGTGCTCTGACCAAAGGAAAGTCGAACACCAAAAGGCCAAGGATAAGCGCGACCAAATGGAAGGTGTGCCACACCATCAAGGGAGCTCCAACCTGTTTGAGTACGGGGATAACTGGGTATGTGGTTTGCTACATGATTCATGCAATTCATTCTTCATGCTAGCATTTATCCCTTCCAAATTGACTTAATTAATATGCTTAGTTAGTTAAAAAATGGCATAACTACCTTGGATAGTTCATTTATGCCATATTTAGCTCTAAAATGACATAATAACCTTAGATAGCTCTATAAAATGACTTAATATGCTATAGTTAGCTCTAAAATGACATAATAACCTTGGATAGCTCAATAATGACATAATTAGCATACTTTGGTCAAAAATGGCATAATAATCTTGGTTACCTCGAAAATGACCTAAACTTAGCTTATTTTCCTCGAAAATGACATAACTAATACTTTGGTCAAAAATGGCATAATAACCTTTCTTAGCTCCAAAATGACCTATTTACATAGCAATATCATTCTCCAGAATGACCTTAACTAATAGTTTGTTCCTCTCTCTCAGGCGCACCACCACAAGAAGCCTGTGCCAGGTCTGTTCGACCTCTATGGCATGGCCCATATGGCCCCGTACAAGAAGGCCAAGCCATTCACGGAGTTTGACCTAGATGATCCAGAGAACTTCACCAACAAGACCTCCCACCACAAGCTTGTGTGTTACAGAGACAAGGGGAAGGCGATGAAAGGGGAGGACTTTAACCCGAGCCAAGATCCTTTTGATACAGAGCTGGTGATGATATCTGGTGGCGGGAGGTCCCATGGCTCTCGCCATTGGTGATGGACTGATATGTTGTCCTAAGACTCTCCCGCAGATCAAGAAGCGCCTAAGTAGCTCTGATCCTGAGATTACGCCTCGCGCACGACCCGTGGAGATCGCCATGGCGGTTAGTTATATGGACTCTCTCACCCTTCCTCTATTACATTATGTGTGCGTCCGTCGATGATTACATGATGCTAATGAGGAGTGCTGTGTTGCAGACTATTGTTGAGAAAGAGAGATTGAAGACGAAGGCGCTTGTGGAGGAGGCAAAAAGGGAGGCACAAAGGGAGGCGGAGGAGAAGCAGAGGGAGATGGAGGAGAAGACGGTTAAGCTGTTGGAGGAGGAGAGGAACCGGAACGACATCACTAACTGGGCCCTATACGAGCTCATCGTGGTACGTTTCTCGTGCATATTAATAAGCCCAATCATGCATGTAATGTTCGCATTACTATCTAATATGACTGACTCGTGAGAACCAAATGTGCAGACCATGTACGAGAAAAACGGTCAGGCCCCTCCGCCGATGCCCCAGATTGCTCCGGCGACCACGGTGAGTTTGATTTGAATGGTCGTTTCTTACTAATATTCACATTTCAGTTTGCGAACTTGCTAACGAGACATTATTGGAAATGATCTTTGGTGCAGCATGGCTCCCGACAAGCATTGACCACTCCTTCTGCCAATGCCGGAACCCCGACCGGTCCTTCACCTCCGTCTGGCACTGGCGCAGCCCCGAACATTCCTACACCTCCGTGATAACGGTATTTTCCTTCTTATTTAGCGTGTTTAGTACATTTATGACATAATTTAGCCTATTTAGTCCACAAATGACATAATAAGATGAAGAAAATCACGGAAAAGGAAGGAAAGAAGGAATAGGAAGAAAAGAAGAAGAAGAAGGAGAAGAAGAAGACTAGAAGAAGAAGATCTTCTTCTTCTTCTTCTTCTAGTCTTCTTCTTCTTCTCCTTCTTCTTCTTCTTCTTCTTCTAGTCTTCTTCTTCTTCTTCTCCTTCTCCTTCTCCTTCTTCTTCTTCTTCTCCAAAATGAAGTTAGCTCTAAGTTATATCAAAAATGGCATAATATGCTTAGTTAGGTCAAAAATGTCATAGTTAGCTAGGTAAGCTCAGAAATGGCATTTTACTTCTTATTTAGCCTATTTAGTCCATTTATCACATAATTTAGCCTATTTAGTCCACAAATGACATAATAAGATGAAGAAAATCAAGGAAGAGGAAGAAAAGAAGGAATAGGAAGAAAAGAAGAAGAAGAAGAAGCTTCTTCTTCTTCTTCTTCTTCTTCTAGTTTTCTTCTTCTTATCCAAAATGAAGTTAGCTCTAAGTTATATCTCATAATATGCTTAGTTAGGTAAAAAATGGCATAATTAGCTAGGTAAGCTCAAAAATGGCATTTTACTTCTTATGTAGCCTATTTAGTCCATTTATGGCATAATTTAGCCTATTTAGGCCACAAATGACATAATAAGATGAAGAAAATCTAGGAAGAGGAAGAAAAGAAGGAATAGGAAGAAAAGAAGAAGAACAAAAAGAAGAGAAGAAGAAGAAGAAGAATATGCTTCTCCTTCTTCTTCTTCTTCTTCTTCTTCTTCTCCAAAATGAAGTTAGCTCTAAGTTATATCAAAAATGGCATAATATGCTTAGTTCATTCAATAATGGCACAATTAGCTAGGTTAGCTCCATTTTACCTAAGTATGCTTACTTCTTCTTCTTCTTCATTTTCTTCTTCTTCTTCTGATTCTAGCTAGTCTTCTTCTTTTCTAAATTTCTTGTTTCCATTTTGCAGATTTAATTCACTATATGGAAGCTTGCATGGATGGAGTGCTTGTTTCCCTTATCTTTTTTCGTTTGTATCGATGAAAAACATGGAACTTGTTATATGGATGCATGGAACAATGTGTTGGATGAACATTGTGATATGTAATATGTATATATGGATGGAACTATGTTTATTATGTATATATGTATGTTGTGATGGAGATAGATATGTATATGTATATATGTGTGTTGGATACATCATATATGTGTATCTATGTGTGCCTGTGAACAATATATATATATATATATCTGTGTGTGAATTCCTGTGAAATTAAATGGATTCAAACAACAACAGGCACTAGTAGAAAAGAGGGCTTTGGTTCAGGCCGGGTCAGCCCATTAGTCCCGGTTCAGTCCAGAACCGGGACCCATGGGGGCACTGGTACCGGTTCGTGAGGCCAGGGGTCTGCCGGGCCTCGTGGGGGCATTGGTCCCGGTTCGTCTGGCCCCTTTAGTCCCGGTTGGTGGGACGAACCGGGACCAATTGGCCTCGCTCCTGGCCCACCACCATTGGTCCCGGTTGGTGGCTTGAACCGGGACCACGGGCTGCCCTTTAGTCCCGGTTCATACCGCGAACCGGGACTAATGAGGTGCCTATATATACCCCTCGCCCGCGAGCAGAGCACTCCAGTGCTCTGTTTTTCTCTGGCCGGTGAGGGGAGGGCTTTGTGGTGCTCTACCTCACCTCCTATGCACATGAGGTGTTCGATGAAATGCCCGAGCCACACTAGTTAAGCTTTCTCATCCCGAAGCTCGACCTCAAAGCTCCATTTTCCTTGAGATTTGTCTAGGTTTAGCGGCCCGTCACGTCCCATTCCCGTCTTCACCGCCGTCGATCGCCCGTGCCGATCTCGTCGCCGGCACCACCGTAGTGAGCCTCTTGTTCTTATCTTCTTTCTGAAAGAAAAAAATTCTTACTTTAGATAGATACTTGTCTAATTTTCTTACTATTTTATTGCTTGTTATTATATAGTGCGATGGTTTTGGTATCCACCCCCGTTGGCCCTCGTCCTGTCTATGATTCGGATGTGGTATATATTATCTTTATAACTATTGGTTCATTTATTGTTTATGAAAATTATGCCGACCAACGTGACATAGATTTTATTTATCTAGGAGGTATGTGAACCGGAAATTCCAACCGACCCTATTGTCGAGAGGTTAAATTTAGTTGAAGAAGAAAACAATTTCGTGAAGGAAAAAATAAAAAAAATTGAGGAGGAGAAGATGATATTGGAGTTGCATGTTGCGGATGTCGTCGATGATCACAAGATCAAGATGGATGCAATGCGCTTGAAGATTAGAAAGATTAGAAAATATGCCATTCATACCGAGGCTTGGTATCATTATGCCGTTGGATCAATTGTTACCTTGGTTGCGATTATGATCGCATTTGTTCTCGCATTGAAATGTTTTACATAGTTTCAATGTATGGTTTAATTAATTAGATGCTCTGGAGAGCTATATGTTGTTAGATGAGAACTATGTATGTACTTTGGTTTTAATGTGATGGTGAACTTCTATTAATTTGGTCACTTAATTATCTATTCATGATGTTCTGTAATGGTTCTTGACACACTTAATTATATATAATGCACGCAGATGAACCGGCAATGGATGTACGATGACAGACACACCTCCGAGTACATTAAGGGCGTGCATGATTTTCTCGAAGTGGCTGAAGCAAACAAGCAGAATGGTTTTATGTGTTGTCCATGCCCTAAATGTGGGAATACGAAGTCTTACTCTGACCGGAAAATCCTTCACACCCACCTGCTTTACAAGGGCTTCATGCCACACTATAATATTTGGACGAGGCACGGAGAAATAGGGGTTATGATGGAAGACGTCGAAGAGGAAGAGGACGATGACAACTATGTGCCCCCTGAATACGGTGATGCTGCAACGGGGGAAGCTGCTGAAGATCAAGAGGAACCAGACGTGTGCCCAATGATGCTGCAACGGGGGAAGCTGCTGAAGATCAAGAGGAACCAGTGCCCGATGATGATCATCTCCGCCGGGTCATTGTCGATGCAAGGACGCAATGCGAAAGTCAAAAGGAGAAGCTGAAGTCCGATCGCATGTTAGAGGATCACAAAAAAGGGTTGTACCCCAATTGCGAAGATGGCAACACAAAGCTCGGTACCGTACTGGAATTGCTGCAGTGGAAGGCAGAGAATGCTGTGCCTAACAAAGGATTTGAGAAGCTATTGAAAATATTGAAGAAGAAGCTTCCAAAGGATGCCCGACAGTACATACGCAGCAAAGAAGGTCGTATGCCCTCTAGGATTGGAGGTGCACAAGATACATGCATGCCCTAATGACTGCATCCTCTACCGCGGTGCATACAAGGATCTGAACGCATGCCCGGTATGCGGTGCATTGCGGTATAAGATCAGACAAGATGACCCTGGTGATGTTGACGGCGAGCCCCCCAGGAAGAGGGTTCCTGCGAAGGTGATGTGGTATGCTCCTATAATACCACGGTTGAAACGTCTATTCAGAAATGAAGAGCATGCCAAGTTGATGCGATGGCACATGGAGGACCGTAAGAAAGACGGGAAGTTGAGAGCACCCGCTGATGGGTCGCAGTGGAGGAAAATCGAGAGAAAGTACCGGGCTGAGTTTGCAGGTGACCCAAGGAACGTATGGTTTGGTTTTAGCGCGGATGGCATTAATCCTTTCGGGGAGCAGAGCAGCAATCACAGCACCTGGCCAGTGACTCAATGTATGTAAAACCTTCCTCCTTGGATGTGCATGAAGCGGAAATTCATTATGATGCCATTTCTCATCCAAGGCCCTAAGCAACCCGACAACGACATTGATGTGTACCTAAGGCCATTAGTTGAAGAACTTTTGCAGGTATGGAATGGAAATGGTGTACGTGTGTGGGATGAGAACAAACATGAGGAATTTAACCTGCACGCGTTGCTGTTTGTAACCATCAACGATTGGCCCGCTCTGAGTAACCTTTCAGGAGAGACAAACAAGGGATACCACACATGAACGCACTGTTTAGCTGACACCGAAAGTATATACCTGGACAAATGCAGGAAGAATGTGTACCTGGGCCATCGTCGATTTCTTCCGACCAACCATCAATGTCGAAAGAAAGGCAAGCATTTCAAAGGCGAGGCAGATCACCGGAAGAAGCCCGCCATGCGTACCCGTGATCACGTACTTGCTATAGTCAATGATTTACACGTAATCTTTGGAAAGGGTCCCGGCGGACTATCTGTTCCGGATGACGCTGAGGGACGCGCACCCATGTGGAAGAAGAAACCTATATTTTGGGACCTACCCTACTGGAAAGACCTAGAGGTCCGCTCTTCAATCGACGTGATGCACGTGACGAAGAACCTTTGCGTGAACCTGCTAGGCTTCTTGGGCGTGTATGGGAAGACAAAAGATACACCGGAGGCATGGGAGGACCTGCAACGTTTGCACTAAAAAGACGGCACGCCTCCAAAGCAGTATGAAGGTCCTACCAGCTACGCTCTTACCAAAGAAGAGAAGGAAATCTTCTTTGAATGCCTGCTTAGTATGAAGGTCCTGTCTGGCTTCTCGTCGAACATAAAGGGAATAATAAATATGCCAGTGAAAAAGTTCCAAAACCTAAAGCCTCATGACTGACACGTGATTATGACACAACTGCTTTCGGTTGCATTGAGGGGGCTTCTACCGGAAAATGTCCGATTAGCCATTGTGAAGCTATGTGCAATCTCTCAGAAGGTGATCGATCAAGAAATCATACCAAGCCTAAGGAGTGATGTGGCGCAATGTCTTGTCAGTTTCGAGTTGGTGTTCCCGCCATCCTTCTTCAATATCATGACGCACGTCCTAGTTCATCTAGTCAACGAGATTGTCATTCTGGGCCCCGTATTTCTACACAATATGTTCCCCTTTGAGAGGTTCATGGGAGTCCTAAAGAAATATGTACGTAACCGCGCTAGGCCAGAAGGAAGCATCTCCATGGGCCATCAAATAGAGGATGTCATTGGGTTTTGTGTTGACTTCATTCCTGGCCTTAAGAAGATTGGTCTCCCTAAATCGCGGTATGAGGGGAGACTGACTGGAAAAGGCACGCTTGGAGGGGACTCAATAATATGCAGGGACGGGCATTCTTGTTCTCAAGCACACTACACAGTTCTATAGAACTCTACCTTGGTGACCCCGTATGTCGATGAGCACAAGAACAGTCTGCGGTCCAAACACCCGGAGCAGTGTGACGACTGGATTACATGTGAACACATCAGGACTTTCGGCAGTTGGTTGGAAACACGTCTCAGAGGTGACAACATTGTTTGTGATGAGCTGTACTCGTTGTCCAGGGGACCATCTTCGACTGTATTGACTTACAAAGGATACGAGATAAATGGGAATACATTTTACACGTTCGCCCAAGATCAAAAGAGCACCAACCAAAACAGCGGTGTCCGCTTTGATGTAGCAACCAAGAGGGGAAAGGACACATATTATGGTTACATAGTGGACATATCGGAACTTGACTACGGACATGATTTTAAGGTCCCTTTGTTTAAGTGCAAATGGGTCAATCTATCAGGAGGCGGGGTACAGGTAGACCCACAGTACGGAATGACAACAGTGGATCTGAACAATTTTGGGTACACAGACAAACCGTTCATCCTAGCCAATGATGTGGTGCAGGTTTTCTATGTGAAGGACATGTCTACCAAATCGAGAAAAGGAAAAGATAAGGAAGCGAACACATCATACAATGAGGCAAAGCGCCACATAGTTCTTTCAGAAAAAAGAGACAGCATGGGAGTGGAGGGCAAGACAGACATGCCCGAAGATTATGAAAAGTTTCATGAAATTCCTCCCTTCAAAGTCAAGGCTGACCCAAGCACCCTAATAAACGATGAAGATTATCCATGGTTACGGCGCAATAAGCAAAGGACACAAGCGAAGAAAAAGTGAAGTCTTTCTCTCCACAACTATTATGATGATGCCTTTGATCTAGAATATCACTGCAGTTACATGTGAAGAAATGAAATGCCTGTTGTAACAGACGAGTTTCCGTATGAAACCCTGATACCTCGAAACAGATTGTCCGTTTTGTACACGAAGTGCATTCAGTTTTTGCCGTAACACTCTCAACTTTTTTGCACATGCTATGTGGGTGAAATGATGATGCCATGCCAACTTTCAACCTTTTCACAGTTCATTTGAAATGCTTTTCAATTTCAGGGTCATATAGCTCAAAAAATCAGTAAAAGCATGAAAAATAACAAACGAAGTCAGAAAGGGTTGAAAATTGATGATGTGGCTTTGAATGGTGGATTTTGAACACACAAAAAGTCTGGAGTTCAAATAAGTTTAAAAAAATGAAATCCCTTTGTAACAGATGAGTTTTCGTCCGAAACCCTGATACCTCGAAACAGATAGTCCGTTTTGTACACGAAGTGCATCCAGTTTTTGCCGTAACCCTCTCAACTTTTTAGCACATGCTATGTGGGTGAAATGATGATGCCATGCCAACTTTCAACCTTTTCAGAGTTCATTTGGAATGCTTTTCAATTTCAGAGTGATTTAGCTCAAAGAATGAACTAATATAAAAAAGAATGAACTAGAATTTTTTTATGAAACTCTAATAGAAAAAATAATAAACTAAAAGAATGAACGAGAAAACTTTAATGAAACTCTAATAGAAAAAAGAATGAACTAGAAAACTTTAATGAAACTCTAATAGCTAAAGGAATCAACCAAAAAGGTTTTATAAACCTTTAGTATTATTGAAACTAAAATTATATAAAATTTATGCAACTAAAATTATCAAAGTATTTTCTGTTCAAAACATTAAAAGCAAAAAGAATTTTCATAAAATAAATAAATAAAGCAAAAAAGAAAAGAAAATAAATAAGTAGAAACAAAATAAAATAAATAAGGAGAAACAAAATAAAATAAATAAATAGAAACAAAACAAACTTTAATAAATAAGTAGAAACAAAATAAAATTTAATAAAGTAAAATAAATGAACTTTAATAAAATAAATAAAAATAGTAACAATAAGTATTTTGTTGTAAGTAGAAACAAAATAAATAAATAAAGCAACAAAAAAACAAAAACAAAGTGACACCTACTGGGCCACCACGGCTAGAATACGACTAGAAACCCAACCATGGGCCAGGATTCAAGCCCGCAGCAGGCCCAGTAGGCCCACATGCACATAGTCACAGATTAGGCCTGAAAGCCTGAAGTTGAGAGGAGCTCGAGAGGGTGGGCGCAGCAGTGCTTATAAACCACTCTTGAGCTCTCTCAACTAGTGAGGTGGGACTAAACTTTTGGCCGCAACGCGGGCATCACAAGGCCTTTGGTCCCGGTTGGTGGCACCAACCGGGACTAAAGGGGTGCATTGGTCCCGGTTCGTGCCACCAACCAGGACCAATGCCCCACTTTTAGTCCCGGTTGGTG
>NC_057796.1:464049743-464055016 GCF_018294505.1 Triticum aestivum
GAGAAGAAGAAGTTCTCTATTCCTTTCTTCTTCTTCTCTTTTTTTCTTCTTCTTTTTTTCTTCAATCTTCTCCTCTATTCCTTTCTTCTTCTCCTCTTTCTTTTTCTTCTTCTTCCTCTTCTTATTTTTTATCGGGTATGTCATTGTCGATATACCCCCTCCCCGATAACTTCAACATGAGGGGGGGGGTCGATATACCCCCTCCCCGGTAACTTGGAGATGACTGGGGGGAGGGGGTCGCCGAGGGTTCGAGGGGCGAGGGCCGGGAACTAGCTAGGGTAGAGGGTCGAGGGTCGCCAAGGGTTCGAGGGTCGAGGGGTCAAGGGTCGAGGGTTCGAGGGTCGTCGAGGGGCCGAGGGTCAAGGGTCGTCAAGGGGTCGAGGGTCGAGGATCGCCGAGGGGTCGAGAGGTTTCCTAGTGTCAAAGTATTTAAGAAATCTATGGCTTCATCATTAGCCGGGAGTAACCGGGGCATGATGGTACGAAGTTCTCCAAAGTTATTTTGGAAAGGAGTCCCGGATAGGATAATCCGCCTTTTGGTACAAATTTCAGCAAAGGCCTTCCAAATAGCGATATTCGGAAGGCTCTTGCTGCACTTTGTACCAAAAAGCGAATTATCCTATCTGGGATTTAGTTCGAAAATAACTTTGGAGAGCTTCGTACCTTCATGCGCCTGTTACTTTTGCCTAATGATGAAGACATGGTTTTGTTGAATCCTTTGACACTAGACAAACATGACATGAGGGGGTCGAGGGTCGGGAACTAGGGTAGAGGGTCGTGGATCACCGAGCGGTCGAGGGTCGTGAACTAGGGTAGAGGGTCGAGGGTCGCCGAGGGGTCGAGGGTCGAGAGTCGAGGGTCGTCGAGGGGTCGAGGGTCGAGGATCGCCGAGGGGTCGAGAGGTTCCCTTGTGTCAAAGTATTGAAGAAATCCATGGCTTCATCATTTTTCCGAAGTAACCGGGGCATGATGGTACGAAGTTCTGCAAAGTTGTTCTGGAACGGAGTCCCGGATAGGATAATCCGCCTTTTGGTACGAATTTCAGCAAAGGCCTTCTAAATAGCGATATTCGGAAGGCTCTCCGTTTGGTCTACGTTTGCCACCAATATATCCATCTGTCATGTTTGTATATTAATTGCCATGTTGTAATATTTGCAAAAAGTATGGAGCACCGAGACTTGGAAGCAGAACAGGTGTTGGGGGACACAATCCTCGCCGGAGGTGATGTCATGTCGTATCTCAACAACATCGATGGTCTAGAAGGAAAGGGTGGAGCAGGCTACGGTGATCGAACAATGGAGGAGGAAGGACATGATTATGATGGCTCCGGTGACCGAATGCCGGTGGAAGAAGGACACCGTGATGATGGCTCCCGTGACCGAACGGAGTCCGGCCAGGTATATATATTAATTAAGCCTGTGCTGACTATAGCTAATTGATGCATTAATTTTTTTGGTATGTACACATATTAACTCTATTCTTTCTTCTTTTCTAGCCCTCCGGATCGAGCAAAACTTCGATAACGACACGAGGCCCGAAGAAAAAGTTGCGCCAGGATGAAAGGTTCACGATCACAGCAATCGCGCGCGATGGCCAACCGATTGAACCCATCCGGACCAAGGATGCATTCTCTACTCAGTGCGGGGTTCTTGTTAGGGACATGATCCCGATCAGCATCCACCAATGGTATAAGCCTAAGAACGAAGACCCTGCGGTGTCTTATGTTAGCGATAGGCAGAAAGATGATCTTTGGGCCGTGCTGAAGGCAAATTTCACCCTACCGCCAGAGGAGGATCCGGAGAAGCAAGCTATTATAGAGCCATTGGTCAAGGCTCATACTCTTAAGAAGATGGCAGATCTATTCAGGAGGTGGAAGAATGAGCTGAAAACAAAGTTTGTTGACAAAGAAAAGACTCCAGAATTCACCGGCCGGTTTGAGAAGATCAGAGATCACTAGACGCATTTGTGGCCCACAAGACATCAGACAAGAGTAAGAAGATTTCAGCGACAAACAAGAAAAATGCTGCGAAGAAGGAGCATCACCATCGCACGGGGTCAGGTGGCTACCTCAAAGCCCGACCGTTGTGGGAGAAGGTTGAGAATGACCTGCTTCATAAAGGGGTCGAACCACAGACATTGAACTGGCCAGACCATTCAAGGACTTGGTTCTTCGGGGTTGGGGGAACCTTGGACCCTGAAACAGGGAAGTGCGTTTGGACGAATGAGCAACTGCGAATACCCGTCACGAAGCTTCAGGAGTATTTCGTCGCAGCGCAGGAAGGGACGTTCGTTCCCGACAGTGGAGAACGATGAGCTCAGAATGGCCCTCGGGAATCCTGAGCACCCTGGACGGACACGAGGCACGCCAGGCTCCGTTTCGTGGAAGGCTGGGTTTCCCGACGCAGGCGGTTACAAAAGCCGGGAGAGGAAGAAGAAAGTGGAGCAGACCCAACTGCAGGCGCTGCACGCAAGGGTACAAGCGCTAGAGGAACGAGAAGCAGTTCACAGCAAGCGACCTGCCGAAGCTACTCCCGAAGCTACCCCGCCATCTCAGCGGAGAAGCAGCGTGGCTTCCACCGAGCTGCTTCAGGAGCCTGTCTTCACGGCTCCTGATAGCTACCCCGTGGATGCTATCACGGAGTCTCAAAATTGCCACCTTATGACGCAATGGCAGAACTTCAAAGTCAAGATAGTTGTCGGCTCTGTTGCACCTCCTGAACCTGGCGCAACTTTTCACTGCCGTCCGATTCCAGAAGGATATGCTGCTATGATGATGGACGAAATAATGGAGGAATTTTAGGAGCTCGAGCTTGACCACCCTACCGGTGAAGGGGAGACTCGGCTGGGTTCTGCTCTGAAGACTCCATGTCTATGGCGGAAGAAGCTCGTGAACCTTCCGAACTGGACGCCTCCGCCTCCTCCTCTTCCTCCGGCGAGTTTGGGCACTCCGCCTCCTCCTTCGCCTCCTCCTCCGGCGGGTGATCATGGCACTCTGCCTCCTTCTCCGGCGCGTGGCGGCACTCCGCCTCCTTCTCCGCCTGCGCCGGCGCGTCCGAGCAGCCAGCTTCCTCCTTCTCCGCCTCGTCAGCAATGGCGGAAAAGACCCGCCGCTGCTCCGGCTGCTCCAGCGCGTCGTAGTCCTTCGTCTCCGCCTCGTAAGCAAGGAAAGAAGACAGCCGCAGCCACTCTGTCTGCTCCGGCGTCTAGTAGTACAGCCAGAGGCGGGAGGCAATACAAATTTGGTCCATCTCTCAAGCCTCTAGAGAAGTTACCATACGAGAGGACCGTGGAGGAAAACGCGAAGATCGTGGAAGCCGAAGTGAGGGACTTCTTTGAAACGGTGAAAGCAAAGAAACATCCACCTCCGAAGGAGAAGATAGATCCGGTGAAAGCAAAGCGCACTATCGATGCCCTGAAGAAACCACCACCGTCTCCGCCGAAAACCAACTATGAGCGCATTATTGAAAGGTCATATATGGAAGCGGAGCAGTCGGGAAGTACTTGCAGTCATCGAAGGTTAGAAGAACGAAGAAGTGGGAAAAAATTCCCCAGCTCGGCGAACAAGCGAACCAATCGTGCCCCCTGCTCAAGGTATCTAGCGATATCGTCGCTAATCATCCGGGGATCTTGCCCGGTACCAATCTTGCAGATTACATGCACGACGACGATGCACATTTTGATATAATGGAGGTGGACGAATTCAGATACCAGTACGGGAAGCCTCTCGTCAAAGATGGAAGTCCTACTCTAACAACGATGATGCAAAGATTCCATGATTGGTACATGAAAACCTGCAGAGAGTCTGGGGGGAAGGATACTTTGACGCTGAGAGTTAAAGAGGAGCACGGCCTCGTTGGAATTGATCTGTTGTCTGTTTGAGGAGTTCTTCCAGTTTTTCAATCAGAAGGCCCTCGATAAATTAACGGTCACTTGCTACTGTTTGTAAGTACTACTTTTGTCATTAAGTCTCTATATATAGCTCAGCTCTTTCATTGCATGTATATATAATTATCCTCACTATATTATGCAGATTGAAGATCGTCGAATGCAGAAAAGTAGAAATCTATGATATTGGGTTCATTAACACAAATCTCATAGATGAATTTACGGTTAAATTTCAACCCAACGAAACCGAGGCCAACTTGCTACAATCGTTGCTCATAAATCAAAACAAAGATAAAATACTCTTTCCTTACAACTTCAAGTGAGTGTTACTGTCTTGTGCATATTCAGTTTCCCTTATTACTCGAGGTTATAGTAATGTAATTGATGAGTTACGCATGCGTGCGCAGGTTCCACTATATTCTCCTAGAGATTAAGCTTGAGCAGGGACAAGTAACCGTCTTAGACTCGAGACGAAAAGATCCCGAGGACTATGCCGACATGACTAAAATTCTCGAGAAGTAAGTTCAATCGATAATTATCGCACCATATCGGCAACTTTGTTCATTTTCTGATATCAAGTAATTGTTTTCTTTGTCTCGCAGGGTTTGGAAAGACTTCACCGCACAAGTTCCGGGACTGCTGGGGGAGCTGTGATTTACATACCCGAAAGTAAGTACTACTAGCTAGCTACTTTCATCAATACCATTTATAATGCTTCATTATCAGTTTGATTAACCTCTATTTCTCGTAAAGTGCTTGTGGCAGGAAGCCGGGAATGATTTCTGTGGATACTACGTCTGCGAGTTCATCTACAACGCGACGGCCAAGAATAAGCGGGTCTACTCTAAAAGACAATATGAAGTGCGTAAGCAATAATATTCACAATTTTATTTTATTACCATCATTTGTGTTGAGTTTCATTCATATATATGTATTGACCCCCTTCTTCAAATTAGATGTGGCAGATGCGGAATGAACTCCTACCACAAGATCGCATGCGAGCAATTCAAGAGGAATTGGCGGGATTCTTTCTTGACCACATCATCAATAAAGCCGGAGAATACCATGTGGAACTTGAGCTCGGATGTTAGGGTATTGTAAGAGATCTTACATTTTGATATATATGTAGCCAGTAGCGTCGGATAGATATACGAAAACTTGTTGTTCGACCAATCTCTGGGAGAAGGAGAGGTCGATCACTTCTCTATGTATATATATGTTCATGACGATCTTGTGTACTCAATGATTTCCTTCGTTGCTTACTAGCTAGCGTGTCGAGTGCTCTTTATACGTATAGTACGTAGCGTCGACCAAGCACGGAGATAAGAGAGGACACTTCTCTCTATTAGCTAGCTAACACAATATATGAAACCCCTAAATTAACCCCC
>NC_057796.1:464055423-464060189 GCF_018294505.1 Triticum aestivum
GCTTATTGGTCCCGGTTGGTGCTACCAACCGGGACCAAAGGCCCCCTTGCCTGGGCAAGCCAAAGCGGCCACGTGGAGCCACATCTGTCCCGGTTCGTATAAGAACCGGGACTAAAGGTACTAGGCTTTAGTACCGACCGTTTAGTCCCGGTTCAGGAACCGGGACAAATGTGCCTTATGAACCGGGGCAAATGGGCCTTTTTCTACTAGTGATAGACCATATTATACTACAGTGTGTTCTGGCGACAGAGGCATGGACACGGGTTTGCAATGCACTGAACAAGCCAACGTGGATCCAATGCACTGAACAATGCATATACTACAATGTTGCGGTGCTCCCAATGCACCAAACAAGCCGAATGGTGCACCAACAAGTCGGAGCCGACAATGGGCAGGAAAGACGTTCTAGCACTCCTACTTCTTGTGATGTGGGAATTTTGGAAGCACCACAACGCCATTGTTTTTGATGGAGCTATGCCATATATAGATCATGTACTATATAGAGTAGACGCAGAAGGTAGAGCGTGGAAGCAAGCAGGAATTCTCCAAGGCAAGGTGGACACCTTCTTTGGGGCGATGTCGGGTGGGCTAGTGCAAGAAGTTAGCTTATGTGAGGGTGTTTTTAGGAGAAAGTTTGGCGTTATGTTATATGTAACTGCCACTGTGGAGGGGCTCTTTACCCCATCTTCTTCTTTAATATATAGTACACATACTCGTGAGTATTCGAGAAAAATCCAGCGCCTCCATTCATTTAGACGAGTTCTAGGCACTCTTTATTTTTATAGAAGAAATCTGTAAGCACGACACGGACAGACAAAGCTTGAACACGAGTGGACTAGCTGCGCTCCTTGCAGGCTTAGCCAACACGGTGACACTCTGTTCTTGTTGTTGCTATTTAGAAATAGAGGATAAGCGGTAAGAGTGAGAGTGATGGCAATACATGCAACATGTTACGAGTGTATACCATTAGCTGGAAGAAAACATTAACAATTTATTCAAGAGTTGCCTCCATTTTTTTTTCTTGGGCAACGTATACATCTCAGCACCACCATACGGCACTGAATCAAATTTCCCTTTTTCCTTTCGGTAAACTCAACCTCAAATCAAATAATAAATAATACTACCCAACTCCATATATAAATAAATAAATAAAATAATGTTTAAGTGTGGAGGATGGGCGGGCTGCAGTAGGGCCCGTTGAGCCAGCCGTCGGTGATCTGCTTGTAGGCAGCCTCGGTGAGGTGGATGCCGTCCCAGCTGAGGTGGTCGGCCGGGTTGGCGCACGCCGCCGCGCCCTGCATCCCGCACCTCGCGCTGTTGGCGTAGTTGTACTTGCCTCCCCCGGAGCCGCAGCACGCCTCGAAAGCCGCGTTGAATCCTGCACAACCCAGACCGTTGTTAGATGGATCGATCACTTGCTAGAACGTGCATGAACAGTGCCCCGGTCGGCGCCGGTGCTCCATGCATGCATGCATGTGGAGGCATGTGTTGGTTGGGCGTGTCAGTCAGTGTCCATCCACCATTACTTGGCCATTATGCCAGCTCTAGATCTTCTTTTCGAATGATATTTTTTGAATGATTTGAAGATCTCCTTCTACTCGCCGCCGCGCAGGATATACAGGAATCTCACATGACGGACATGTGCCCAGAGTGGGCAGTAGCTAGCACCACACTGATGCCGATGCTGACAGTGACACTAGTGCCGTGTCCACTGCTGCTAGCTCGTGCACGAACGCGGAATCTATCTATCCATCCACACGTTATGCGTTGCGTTGCTTGTCTCTCCCTGGCGTGTTAGTTAGACTTATTGCCGAAAGAAGATGCCCAACGGCTAGCTAAGAGTACGTATGTGGGAACTATAGTGCGCACGTACCGTATTTGTTTGGGTTCTGGACCATGTCGTAGACGGCGGAGTAGAAGTCGCCGTACATGATGCGCGCCGCCCGGCCGTAGCGCTTCCGGAGGCGGGCGATCTTGGCCTGGAGCAGGTTGTTGTGGAAGGTGGAGAGGTCGTTGAACTTGCGGAGGCAGCCGAGGGCGTCGTAGTCGGCGCTGCTGTTGGTGCCGTAGACGGTGAGGTAGATGGGGAAGCAGCCGATGGGGAGCACCCCGGGCACCACCACGTCCCTGGCCCCCATTGCCACCACCTTCTCCACGCCCCTGATGATGGTGTTGACGATCTTGGTCGTGTACCTTCCAAAGTTTTGAATAGCAGGCTATGATAAGTAGCGGTAGTACTCATCCAAATCAGCTATATATCGGTGAAAAATCAGGCTGTAGCGGACAGGATTTCATTTAGCGGCACTCCGTTCAAACCGTTAAAACATTGGTACCTGCTCGCTTGGTCCGGGTTGTAGTTGCCGAACAGCATCGCGTTGTAGTCGTTGCCGCCGAACTCGCCGAACACCACCAGTGACTCGCGCAGGTACCGCTTGCAGTCGTTCCCGCACACAGTGGCGGCGATCTGCTGGAACCACTGGATCTGGAAGCTGATGGGCCCGTTGTTCCAGATCTTGTCCGAGAGGCCGAGGCCGCGGAAGAAGGGCGCGTCCATGGCCGTCGCCCCCGTGATGGCCATGTTCGCACCCTGCTTGAAGTCCGTGCCGTTCGCCTTGGACGGTGGCAGGAAAGGCACCCCAAACTTGGTGCCTGCAATGCGTCATCGTACGTCAAGCAAGAACAATATCAACGAGATGGAGTGTGTGTGTGTGTGTGTGTGTGTGTGTGTGTGTGTGTGTGTGTGTGTGGAGCACAGCACTTACTGAGGAAGTCGACGATGACGCGGCCGTCGGAGCACCGGCAGGTGGGGGTGCCGAAGTAGGTCTCGCCGTAGGGGGGCTGCGTGAAGGTGATCGCCGTCGGCTTCCCGCTCGTGCACAGGTTGCCCGTGTCAGTGATGGAGTCGCCGAAGTTGAACACCGCGTTGTACTTCTGGGCCTGGGCGGACGCCGCCCCCGCAAGAAGCAGCAGGGCCAAGCATGGCAGCAGCTGCTGCTTCCGCGCCGCTACCGCCACCGCCGACGACCTCATCGTCCCCATCGTCCCAGCTGCTGCGGACGAGAGAGCGAGAGAGGGAGGCACGCAAAGCGGCAAAGAAGAAAGCTACGGAAAGGAAAAGGAATGGGGATGCTTCATGCTTGGCCAGTGGCCGGGCTTTCTATAGCCCCCGTGACCGGCGCTTTAATTCGCTTTCCAATCTCTCGCGCGCCCGGCCGACCAGAGCTAGCCCAATGGGTGAGACCGTGAGAGACTGAGGACGAGCGTCAAGCATGTTACTACCCAGCTAGCTAGATTGTCCTACCCTTTACAGTAGTATTTTATGAGTGGCTGCCAGGGAGAAATTTGTCTCTCCCTTTGACCTTTGCTACACTTTCAGCTCGGTTTGTCTTCCCCGGAGAGGAAACTTCACGTGAGAGATCACCACCACCGCCTCCCTTATTATTCTCCGATTCTCTGTAAAGGTCAGCATACTGTGCTACGATCCTGCCATGATACCAAAGGACGCACAAAGCAGCTCCACACATGCATGCGTGCGTGGCTAGCTCTGCTCCATGGAGAGCTTCACCTGCCCATATGGCACCGTGTGTGATCTGAATGTTAAGATTCATACAAGTACAAAAGATAGTTGGGAAGAAAGAACCCAATCGGACGTACGGTAACAAATTTCTCTATGCAACCTCTCCTCTCGGACAAGTAACTCCCGGATAGATCGGATCTCGTACACAGGCGGAAAGGAGGCGACCATGGATTCCCTCTGCGTGCCACCGGTGTCGCCGCCGTTTCCCTCTCCCTCCGCCGGCCGCTCTGGCACTGGGAGGGAGGGTGAACTTGGATTTGTGCATCGGGTGGGTTCTTAGTAGGGTTAGGGTTGAGAGAGATGTTGCCGAGGCCGTTGCAGCGGGCTTCACAACTGGATAAGTTTCCCCGGGTTCTGTTCACGGCCGGGGCTCTGGCCTTCGTCTAGGAGCCAGCAGGGTGGGGAATACCCGGATCTCCTCGAGGTTGTGGGCTATGGTGTCTGGAGGGTGATCGGCACTGGCCGGTTTTGGTCCTCGGATGGGTGGTGGTTGTGCGGAGACGGAGATTCTTCTTCCACCTCGTCGATATGATTTTCTGTTGCAGTTTTTCATCTTTCTTTGTACTGCTGATGGAGGGATGTCCTGCTTTGCCCCGGCAGTTGGCTCGGCCGCGGCGCAGAAACCAGATCCTAGTTCTCTTCCACCTGAAAGGGGCACATATAGCAACTCATAGGCACATATAGCAACTCATAGGCACATATGGTGAAGGCTGGTGTAGACATGTTGGATGCACATGTGTCTCCTCTTTTCGGTGCTGGAGCGAAGAAAATGGGGACATTGTGGAGGCAATCATGCCGTGGTTGAAGATGATAAGCTGCTTGTGTCTGGTTGCAAATTCTTGTATTACAGAGGTCTTCTCACAAGATTCAAGGATGATGACACAAAGCTCCAGAGATCTTCGTGTTTTATGGTTGTTTTTGGTGCTTTTTTGTTATTATTGTTCTTTCTCTCTCTCTCTCTGTGTGTGTGTGTGTGTGTATCTGTGTGTGTGTGTGTGTGTCTGTGTGTGTGTGTGTGTTAGGATGTGCTTGTACGAATCAAGGACTTTGTATTAATTCGTGATTTGAATACAAGCATACTTTCTAAAAAAAGCAACTTTCTCTATGCCAACGGAAAGTTGTAGTCATGGCATCTCCAACGCCGACCCTCAAAACGCCCACAACCGTTCGGACCGCATGGTCCGGATGT